>NW_005871173.1:3200787-3202304 GCF_000147115.1 Myotis lucifugus
TCCCCCTGCCCGGGCCTAACGCCTCGGCCAGAGGCGTTAAGGCCCGGGCAGGGGCGGAGCCCACTATAGGGGGGTGGCTGCAGCTTGGGGGGCAGGGGCGGAGCCCACAATGGGGGGCAACTGCAGCGAGGGTCCCCTGCCTGGGCCTAACGCCTAGGCCAGAGGCCTTAGGCCCGGGCGGCTGCAGCTGGGGGTCCCCGCTGCCCGGGCCCAACGCCTAGGCCAGAGGCGTAAGGCCCGGGCAGGGGCGGAGCCCACGATCGGGGGAGGCTGCAGCTGCGGGGGTCCCTTGCCCGGGCCTAATGCCTTGGCCAGAGGCATTAGGCCTGGGCAGGAGCAGTGCCAGCGATCATGGGGAGCAGGGGCACAGTCGCTGATGGTGGGAGCTTGGGGTCCCCTGCCCAGGCCTAATGCCTTGGCCACAGGCGTTAGGCCTGGGAAGGGGTGGAGCAGGAGGTCCCTTGGAGAGCTGTGGGTCCCCTGCCCAGGCCTAATGCCTGGGTGAGAGGCATTAGGGCGGAGCCGTCAATCGCAGGGAGCAGGGGCCGAGTTGGCGATAGTGGGGAGCTGGGGGTGCCTTGCCCAGGCCTAATGCCTTGGCCAGAGGTGTTAGGCCTGAGCATGGGCAGAGCCAGCGATCGTGAGCAGGGGCAGCGTGGGCGATCGTAGGGAGCTGGGGGTCCCCTGCCCACCCTGATCCGGGACACCCTTCAGGGCAAACCAGCTGGCTCCCACCCGTGCACCAGGCTTCTATCCTATATAATAAAAGGGTAATGTGCACATGCAATTTTTTTCCCCAAATATATTTTATTGATTTTTTACAGAGAGGAAGGGAGAGGGATAGAGAGTTAGAAACATCGATGAGAGCGAAACTTCGATCAGCTGCCTCCTGCACACCCCCTACTGGGGATGCGTACGCAACCAGAGTACATGCCCTTGACGAGAATCGAACCTGGGACCCTTCAGTCCACAGGCCAATGCTCTATCCACTGAGCCAAACCCGTTAAGGCGGTAATGTGCAAATTGACCCTAACAGCAGAACGACTGGGAATGACTGGTCACTATGATACACACTGACCGCCAGGGGGCAGATGCTCAATGCAGGAGCTGCCCCCTGGTAGTCAGTGCACTCCCACAGGGGGAGCTCTGCTCAGCCACAAGCCAGGCTGACGGCATCACAGTGGCAATGGTGGGAGCCTCTCCTGCCTCCTCAGCAGCTCTGTGGATGTTCAACTGCAGCTTCGGCCCGCTGGCAAGTGGACATCCCCCAAGGGATGTATCACTGCCAGCTTAGGCACAATCCCCTGGGAGCAGGCCTAAGCCAGCAGGTGGACATCCCCCGAGGGGTCCCAGACTGCGAGAGGGCACAAGCTGGGCTGAGGGACCCCCGAGTGCACAAATTTTTGTGCACCGGGCCTCTAGTATATATATAATTCATTTATTTCAGAGAGGAAGGGAGAGGGAGAGAGAGATAGAAACATCAATGGTGAGAGAGAATCATTGATTGGCTGCCTCCT
>NW_005871173.1:3203241-3204580 GCF_000147115.1 Myotis lucifugus
CTTTTTACCAATCTGGGTTGACTAAAGAGATAAGAGTATGAGACCATAATGGATGAGCATGGTTTTCCTTTAAAATAGAGTGTAGCCCTGACCGGTTTGGCTCAGTGGGTGGAGAGTCGGCCTGCAGACCCAAGGGACCCAGGTTCGGTTCCGGTCAAGGGATACCCAGTGGGCTGTGTGCAGGAGGCAGCTGATCGATGTTTCTCTCATCGATGTTTCTAACTCTCTATCCCTCTCCCTTCCTCTCTGTAAAAAATCAATAAAATACATTTAATAAATAAAAAAAATAAAATAGAGTGTATTTATAGATACTATATACTAGTTCTGTACTGGCAGCCTTAACTTTCTTTTCCTTGTTAAAGGTAAATTCACATCTCATTACTGTACAGAATGAGATGTAAGCCAGTTCTTGCATTCAGGTCTTTGCTGATGCCCTCGTATGAGTGCCACTCAGATTTCAATAACAGACTCTCAGGTTTTCCTGGCCATAATAATGAAACACGGCCCTGCCCTGGCATGATTTCTAGTGCCCAGTTCTTACCTTCGTTCTCATCTACTTGTCTTACAGTATTGCAAACACTGACCTCCCAAATGGATCTCTGTCATCACATAATATGTGGTGGTTTCTGATAACACAGAAGCTGTGCCCATGGAGTAGGAACACAAATATTTCTAGCTTTGGCCTCCGTAGAAGAATCGATTTTCATTCACACAGCACAGCAGTTTTGTGTGTGTGCTCAGGGGACTCTAACAAAATTGGAGGCAAATGAAAACTTTGCAAGGACAAAGCCACCTTTATTTCTTTTACGCTGGAGGGAAAGGCTTGGGCACCCAGGTGGAAAATATAATCTGGCAAAAAATAAGAGGGCCATTAATTTTCATTTAGCTATAAGCATATTTTGGATTAACTCAGTTGGTTAAAATTAAAAAGGTCATAACTACTAAGCACTTCCTTTTCTTGTCTTTAGTTGCATTACTTAGTGAATATATATAACAGACACCCCCTAGCCCCCCAGAAAAGAGCTTGTGGTAGCTGTGAACATCATAGCATCTGTCCAGCCCAGAGACCAGGTTGGGTTCTGGCCTTCAGCTCACTTTATATCAAAGGTTTAATCTTTCGAAAATGTGCTTTGGAACAAGATCACTAGTTTGTCTCAAGGTGCGCTAGCGAACACTCCCTCCTCCAAGTCATTGCCGCACAGAACTAGGCGCGCTTAGCGGTCCTTCTAGTGCAGTGGTTCTCAACCTTGGCTGCACATTAGAATCGCCTGGGAATCTTTTTAAAATCCTGATTTCTGGGCCTCATCCTCCAGAAATTCTGTTTCTTTGTTACTAATGT
>NW_005871173.1:3204680-3205785 GCF_000147115.1 Myotis lucifugus
CATCCCTGCTTCTTAAAACATCTCCTTGACAAATTGGTGTTTAAACTTCTTCTCATTAAATGAACACAAATACAGTATTATTGGTTGGGTTCTGGTTCTTTTTAAACCTGTGTCTGCTTTCTAGTTTTTTCTACCCATGTTTGCAAGAGCTAAACAGACACAGTAGATCTCACAGCCGACATAAGGCTGGGGAGGCACCAGGTCATATTTAGGTTCAGGCCCCAGTGGCACCCAGTTGGCACCGGGAGAGATCTGACCTTCACGTTGATGTGTTCAAAGCCAGTTATTTCACCCTGGAGCTCAGGGAAGCACGAACTCCTCGGCTGAGAGCCTTCCTCTTCCAGTGTCGACGCTGTGGGAGCTCAGGGCCTCCCCGGAGGTCTGCTGCCTTTAGCACCGTCCCTTAGGGCAGCCACTGGGGTGCCAGGCCGGTAGGCACATGCCAGGAGGGTGTCCTGCTGGGCAAGGCCACCAAGAGCCCTTGGGATGGCGCCACAGCCGTTTACTCATCCTAAGTAGAAGGGTTGTCCTCAGGGAGGTAAAGTAGGAAGTCTGCTCCTCACGTCTCCACTTCCGTGCCCACCAGACTGCCTTCTCCCCCTCGGGTTCAACTCCCTCCTCTCCTTCTCTAATCACTGTGGAACTTTAATTTTCCATAAATAGTAATCACTCAAAAGGTTCCCCTTGCCAATGGGGTTGGTATTTTCCAAATACCAAAGCCTTGATCTAAAGGGTGAGAGTCAGGTTTCGGGGTTATGAGAGAGGGGAGGGAGATAGAAACATCAGTGATTTCAGAGAGGAAGGGAGAGGGGAGGGAGAGAGAAACATCAATGATGAGAGTGAATCATTGATCGGCTGCCTCCTGCACACCCCACACTGGGGATCAACCCGGGCATGTGCCCTGAGAATCGAACCATGACCTCCTGGTTCCTAGGTCCACACTCAACCACTGAGCCACGCCAGCCGGGCTCTGAGAGCCTCTTAAAGAAAATTGGGGTGAAGGGGAGGGGCCTGAAATCATCCCAGGTGGATTAAAGTTTGAGAGGCATGAAACTATAGACAATACTTAAACAATACTTCCTGATTGCCGATCTAGTTTTGGAGG
>NW_005871173.1:3206314-3271130 GCF_000147115.1 Myotis lucifugus
CTCCTTCCTGCCTCTGGAAATTTACCAGATGTATGCCGCAGGGGAGCTGTCTGCGTGTCCTTCCAGTGTGTGTGGACTAAAGTGAGCAGCTGCCTTTCTGGTATCAACACTATTTTGAGAAACACAAAGGTTCCAGTGGTTTCCTTCAGCCCCGGGCCTGCTCTGCCTGTGTTCTCCCCGTCAGAGCCCTGGCCGGAGCCCGCACGGATATTCTCGCTGTTCGCCGTCACCTGTGGCCTGTGGCCTGTTCCCGCACAGCTGGCTGTGCCCCAGTTCTCCTGGGCAACCTGCTAGGTCTACTCGGGGATAAGACGGGGTGTTTTCTCTTCCCGCAGAGCAGGGCTCTCCACCCTGCGGAGTCTCTGATTTAATGGGTTGGGGAAGGGTCCTTGCATTAGGGGAGTTTGAAAAGCTCCCTGTGATTCAGGGACGAGAACAGGCTGTAAGATAACATGGCACTTAAAAATTAGATGTATTTCTATTTTCTTCAACATTTAAAAAATGATTCTAAAAAATAAGGTCAGACAATAAACAAAACATAGACATTATTTTTAAAATATACACGTAATGATTGCATATATATATATACATATACATATTTATTTATTTATTCCCCACAGCCAATACCTGGTGTTTTTGAGGAGGCCAGTGGGCAAAATGAAGAGATATTTGAGTTCAATTTGCAGTACACCGGACAAAGTGTTCCTGACGTACTATCATTAGGGGCAAAAATAGAATATTGGGGACTGGCTATGGTTATGAGAAATATTAATCATGCTGTCAACTCTGATTGCCTTGTGCTGGTTAAAGAAAGGACATTCTAACCTGGCTGGGAATTGTATGCGCGCCCCCCCCCCCCTCATGCAGTCCATTCTCATTCAATAACTGCCTATTATCATGGAAAGATTAACAACCTAATTGCCCAAACGATGGCGTCCCACCCCAGCCTGCATTGCCTACTCCCCCAAGTAATCTTTGTCCTACTCTATCTAAGCAGCTGGCTTATGGGGGCTGCAGAGCAGATTTTTGTGGGTGACCTGCTGCTCTCCCATGCTGCCCGCAGCATATATAAATGCTCATATATGATCCAACCCTGTAATGACAGGCAGCCTGGACCCCTTGGTTGTCCAGCTTCACTATCACCCACAATATTAATTAGGGCAATGCTAGCTGCTGTAACAGGTGAAACCAAACCTTTGGATATTGTAACAACATAGCCCAGTGCAGAGTTCCCTAGGCCCATGGTCGGCAAACCGTGACTCGCGAGCTATATGCGGCTCTTTGGCCCCTTGAGTGTGGCTCTTCCACAAAATACCAACGGGGGGGCGGGGTGGGACACGCACGTACAGTGCGATTGAAATTTCGTGGCCCATGCGCAGAAGTCGGTATTTTGTGGAAGAGCCACACTCAAGGGGCCAAAGAGCCGCATGTGGCTCGAGAGCCGCAGTTTGCCTACCACTGCCCTAGGCAACAATGTAACAACATAGCCCAGTGAAGAGTTCGCGGGTGGTCTTCCTGGGCGTGGTCCATCCTTCAAGACCCAGGTTTGTGGCTCCAATGTGTCCCGAGATCGGGAACCCCAGGAGAGAGAAGACAGTGAGCAGGACTCTGGGAAGGTTCCCACCCTCTGGGCAGTGCCCGTGTGCTGGCACCCCGTTGGCCAGAGCTCAGTCATGTGGCCACTCCCACCTGCCTGGCAAGAAGCTGGAAGGCTAGGGGACAGCCAGCCCGCCCCTGCCCCCCCCCCCCCCCCCCCAAGGGGATTTTTGGTGAAAGGGGGTCAGAAAAAGCCCCAAAAAAGGGCAGGGAACCCCCCGGGCGGGCGGGCAGAACCCCGGGGCCCCCAAGGCCCCCGAGGTGCGAGGCCTGCAGAGGAGGTGCTCTGTTAAGGGCGTGTGCTCTTTTTCTTCTTTTCTCCACAGATATCGCAAACGGCAGCAGTTCGGGGGGGTACCGCTCGCCTCCCAGAACCAAAGAAGTCATCATCAATGGCCAGACCGTGAAACTGAAATACTGTTTCACCTGCAAGATTTTCCGGCCCCCTCGTGCCTCTCACTGTAGCCTTTGTGATAACTGCGTAGGTGAGTAGAAGCGAACACCGCCTCTGTCCCCAGCTCTGCTT
This sequence comes from Myotis lucifugus, assembly GCF_000147115.1. Lineage (NCBI taxonomy): Eukaryota > Metazoa > Chordata > Mammalia > Chiroptera > Vespertilionidae > Myotis > Myotis lucifugus. Next base: position 3,208,437 of record NW_005871173.1, read on the forward strand.
GTGCTGGAGCTCCTGTGGCTGATGGGGTGGCCGGCTGCCTTTGCTAGGAGTGTGTGCGTCTCTGTAAGTCTGTGAAACCGACACTCAGTCATCGTTAATGTTTCACCGTCTGCCTCCTGCCGCTGATCCCGGTCACCGAGCCCAGCGTGACCAAACCCCGTGTTTTCCTCTCTCACACCTGCAGCACCCCGTCCCGTGCAGTGCCCGAGGCCTTCTCCCTGAGCACGCATACCAGGGGGTTCCTTGTTCCCTGGGGCCGCCAGGTCACTTGACATAAGACCACCTCACCCCGAGGCCCCCCCGGTTGCCCAGTGAGCGGCTGCGGGAGTTGCCGGCTGTGCTCTGTGTGGTGCCTCCAGGGGCAGCTGGTGTGGGGAGTTGGAGGCACGTGAAGTGAAGGAGAGAAAAAGGGACAGGGGCAGGGGACTTCCGGGCCTACAGTCAGGATTGTCACTTTTCCCAGAGACCACCGAGACCTCCCGTCTGTCTACTGACTTCCCCCAGGATGGACTAGGGGATGGACAGAGGGAGCCCAGTGGAGCCCAGCGGTCCTCAGCTGCAGGACTCGGCCCTACTGTTAGGCCACCGCCGACCCAGCACAGGATTTCTACAACTGACCTGGCTCCCAAGCCCCTTGGAATTTTTTGTCAAGCACTTTCTGTTAAGGAGATGACAGCAGACCCCGGGCACAGGGAGGGCAGGGAGAAACGGACGAGGGAAGGCCTCATTCCTCAGCCCCACACCTGCCTCTAAGAGACATACCCAAGGACATTCCTGAGCACGTAGGCCCCGAAACCCCGCTCCCTCCTGCAGAAAGGACCGGACGCCTCGGAGCAAACTTGTTCCCTCGGTGACACACGATCGATTGCCAACATTCTCTTTGCGTCTGTCAGAATAGGTAGTCTATTCTCCTTGGGGAAAGTAAAGTGGTATCATGTACTTCCTGCTGTGCAAAGCCGTTTTCCTCTTATTTATCTGAAACGTGCTTTATTCTAACTTGAATCCTCTACGGTTGGTTAGAAAGGCCAAGATTCCCCTATCGGGCCTGGTCTCGGTTTTACTGGCCCACATGAATCACCTGTAGCCTCGCTCCCGGCGGGACAGCGTGGAATTCGGTTCAGTCTGGCCCAGGGGGGAAGTAGCCTGTGGTTAAGAGCCTGGAGTCGGGCACCGCATGGCCTGGACGCAGATACGAGCTTTGTGACGGACACGAGCTACTTCAGCTCTCTGTGCCTCAGTGTTCTCATCTCCAAACGGGGTCCATAGCAGTACCTTCCTCGTGGGATGTTGAGAGAATACGTGATGTAACACACGCAGAGCACTTGGAATAGTGCCTGGTGTGCAGCGAATGCTCTGTGATTGTGAGCACTGTCGCTGTGATTAATGCTGCTCCCGTCATACTTTTGATTGGCTTTCCCTGGACAGTTTCTTGATCTCCCATAGCCATCTGCGGTGGGAGGACCAAAAGCATACCTGGTCCTCCATGTGAGGGCACATCGGGGTTTCTGCAGGGACACTGACAGCCTTTGGTTTCTCATACCCTTCCTGGGGACTCCAGCTCAGGCCCATCTTGGGGACATTTTTAAGCCAACACATCGCAGTGGCTTAAGTATCTTCAGGGGAACAATCTAAGGATTTTCAGGACCCTTTTGGGAGCTGTAATTCTGCTGTTACATATATTATGGGATGGAATGCATGTAAGTTACACTTTTTCACATAAAAATCTTCTGATTTGCACACCTTCCCCTGGAGTCCAAAGACTTTGTCCAGTTGCTACGTATGGTAGGGAGTTAACTTCGAACCCCCTTCTCTTTATCATTTGTGAAATGTTTACTAGACACCTGACTGCTTCTGCTCATTCATTTGTACCAGTTGGTCTCAGTCCTCCGTGTCTTATTTCTAGGCTAGATTCCTAATCATGACACATGATTCCTTTCTTCCCCGTCTCATAGTGTTTTAAAAATCCTTTTGGGTTATTATAAAACACTTTCTAAAAGGTCATATAATTCTCTCATGTGTTCCCTCCATCGCCCACAGGTTTACGTGTTCCTTAAAGAACCCTGATGAATTAGATGTAAAATCCCCTTACAAAATGAAGTGTCGACCCCAGTGAACGGTGCACTTCTCCTCTGGTATAACTGTTTCAGACAGTATCCTCTCTCATAGAAACCACCAGCTGGGAAAATCAGAGTCCCTAGTCTGGAATGGCCAGGAGCCTTCCGCAACCGAAGCGATAAATCCCAGTCACGTGGCAGTCAGCTCTCACAGCCAAGCATCCTGGGCGCCTGTAACCGGGAGAACAGTGAAGGGAAAGGAGAGGAGGGGCAAGGTTTGGGGGTGGCGTCAAGAGGAGGAACACTTGCCCAGCCAGTGTGGCTCAGTGGTTGAGCGTCGACTGTGAACCAGGAGGTCACAGTTCGATTCCCAGTGGGGGCACATACCTGGGTTGCGGACTCCATCCCCAGCTGATCAGTGATTCTCTCTCATCATTGATGTTTCTATCTCTCTCTCCTTCTCCCTTCCTCTCTGAAGTTAATAAAAATAAATATATTTAATAAATAAGTAAAAAGAGGAGGAACACTGGACCAAAAGCCCACTGCCAACAGCTGCCTCTGAGCATCATGTGGTGGTCCTAGGGCTGAAGCTTGCACCCCCACCCCCACCCCCACCCCCGACCGGGGGCCGCACCGTGGAGGAAGGTGGAATGAGTAGCTGCAGTTGGTTGTCAGATGCAGCTGCTCACAGCCCTCCTGGGAAACCACCGCTGCTTCCGACCCATACAGCTCAGGTCTCCCGTTCTCTGAGCTCCGTTCCGGCCTCTGTGGGGACCCATTAGCAGACCAGCGAGGTGGACCTCCTGCCTTCGGGAATAGCGTGGAAAGCAGGTGTCTCGGCTGGGAGGTGTAATGGCAGGGTCGGCCACTAGTTTATTTTTAGGTGGAAAGTTGTTACTGAAGGGATTCTATTCTTTGCAGCCAGGGAGAAACATACGTGATGTGCTGAGAGCTGGGGCTGCCACTGGCTTCCCTTCCCTTCCCTTAGTAACCGCTGGGTTTGGGTTGATCCTTTCTAGGCTCACAAGTAAATGTAGCTTTGCGCTGGGAGCGGAGAGAGGAAAATGCCGTTTCACAGACGGTTTGGAAGATTGAACTCTGGTGCAAATACAGAACCTGTGGGCAGAGCCAGTGATGGGGACACGGCTCTAAGACAGACGCAGGCCTAAGTCCTGGTGCTGGCGTTGAGTCAACTGGCCCCCGGGCAGGTGATCTGACCACCCCGCTGTTCCCACCCCTGCAGAAGGGGTTACCCCGGCGCTGCCTCCGAGGTGCCTCCGAGGTGTCTTTAGGGTTAAGGGAGATAGCGCCCAGGAAGCCCGGCACCCACACCGGGCTCAGGACTGCTCGTCATGAATGCTGCTGCCATGAGTAACAGGACAGACGCTGCCGCACCTCCCAAATGCTGTGGAGCGCGAGGCTTGTCCCCACGGCGGCCGGCGGCCTGGCGGGATTAGGTGATGGTCGCACTGAAGCGGATGCCTCTCTCCCTGGCTTCGTCACCTGTTTCCGCCTCTCTCTCTCATTCTTTCTCTCTCTAGGTCTCTCTCTATGTTGTCATCGCGTTGCTCTGCGCACTCGAAACAGTGTGTTTGGGCTGTTGTCCATCCAGCACAACCAGCAGCCGGGCGGTGGGGCCAGCTCTGCCCTCGCAGCCCCAGGCTCCCTCCATCGTTAAAGCAGAGTCACTGAGGCCAGGGAAGCACGCGTGCACCGTGAGGCCCTCGCAGACTGACTGCGCGCGTCCCGAAATCCCACATGAGTCCCCACCCCTGCCCTGACCAGGGGGCTCTGGGCCAGCGCCCAGCTAACTGGCCAGGCGGAGGCGGCGTGGCCTGGAACTGGGAGGTGGCCTCCGGATTCAGCAGCCTCCTGGCCCCAGAGCCCGCCCTGCCTGGGCCCTGCCTGGGAGGGCCCTCTCTGCACTGCAGGCCACATCCGGGGGAGCTGGGAGGACAGAGACGATGGTGCCGAAGCCTGAGGCCGTGGCAGCCCTGGGAGCTCAGCAGTGCAGACTCTTGGAGAGGGGGTGCTGGTCCCATTTTCTCCCGTCCCCTCTGTTGTTTCCGGTGTGGGGGCACGAAGGACCGCCAGAGGCCCTCTGCGGGGACTTGATGTCCTTTGCTCTTGTTTTTGGAAGAGCTTCACCCTCGTCTTTAAAATCCTTCTGTCCCCTCTCTCACTCCCGCCTCTGTTGCTGCGCTTTCTCTCCTGAACACCTCGCTCCGCGCTCTCCCTCTGCCCCTCAGCACCCGCCCCATCCAGCTGCTTCCTGTGGGATGTGGGCCCCTGAGCTGGGCCTGCAGACATCCTGTGTGTGTGCTCTGCCGGGCCCCGCTGCCCAGGGAGCCCCTTTCTGCGTCGCAGCTGTGCCTGTACTGAGAGGTGTGCATCCGAGAGCCACAGGCAGCTGCCCTCCGGTCTGCGTGCGGGGCAGCACCTGGGGTTGCCTTTTAACTGTTTGGGTGGTGAGAGGGCTGTTCCCTTCCCATAGGAAAGCCCGTCACTCAAAGGGAATGGAGAGACCTGGAACATGTATCCCACCAGAAGCCGAAACAGACAGGGCTGTGCTGTGCACCCTCGTCTCCAGGATCCTGGTTTTCCACTCCCGTTCAATGCGCACCTGTGCGTCAGGCGCTGTGCTCACAGCTGGTGCATCAAAGTAAAAGGCAGTCCCCACCATCATCATTAAAAACAGAACTGGGAGAGCGGAAGGGAGAAAGCATTATATGTGTCATGTTACATGGGTCAGAGAGAGCAATGAGAGTAAAGACTACAGTGAGCAATGCAGTCATCAAAATACATGTACCACATAACACGGCGTCAAGATACAGAGAGTAAAGTGTGTTAGGAAATGCAAGGGTAATTCGGTATAAACATAATGCTAGTGAGAAACAGTAGCCTAACTCCAGTTTTGATGGCTCGGGTAAGCACACTTAAAGGAATAAAATGATATCATTTGTAAGTAGATGCTGAACTTTGTTTCTGCAAAGTGTACTTACCTTTTTTTTTTTAAATATATTTTATTGATTTTTTACAGAGAGGAAGGGAGAGAGATAGAGAGTCAGAAACATCGATGAGAGAGAAACATCGATCAGCCGCCTCCTGCACATCCCCCACCGGGGATGTGCCCGCAACCCAGGTACATGCCCTTGACCGGAATCGAACCTTGGGACCTTTCAGTCCGCAGGCCGACGCTCTATCCACTGAGCCAAACCGGTTTCGGCTGTACTTACCTTTTTAAACTGTTTGTAGAACATTTACAAAAAGTAATCATGAGGCCACACAAAAATTTCTAACTTCTTAAAAAGCAAACGTCGCACAGACTATGTAGGTGATGACACAACAATAAAACTAGAAATCAGCCACAAAGATATAATATACAAACCTAACCAATTGTAATATATTTTAAAACTTTACATCATAACTCCTGGGCGACAGAAACTTCGAAATTGCAAGTATGGAATAGTTAGGGAATGACTGAGAACTATGCAAAAGAAAACTCTATGCCAGTCAGAATTCTAAATTTTAAACACACAAACAGTTAACCTAAGCAGGAAAGTAATTGTTTGGAAACTCTCAGGTAGCTCAAAAAATGAAGGAGAAGGCTGGAGAATCGGGCTCGGAAGCCAGGAAGAGCCTGGGAAGGCTGGGTGGCTGCCCCAAGCCGGTCACATCGGCGACAGGACAGCACAGGAGGTGCCAGGGCCACAAGCAAGGTGTGTGTCCCCACCCTGGGCTCTAACTCCGCTGCTGACGTCCGATTAGAACCGTGACTCCCTCTGGGAGGCCCGTGGGTGCTGGCTTCGGAGGTCTGGCCAGAGCATCTGGGCCTGTTTCGTTCTACAACCAGGCCCTGCCCCACTCCCAGCTTCTGTAATGGGGCGGGAGAGCGGGGCCTCGCCTGGCACCTATTTTGGGGTTCTCCCCAAACAGGAAGTTTGCTTGGATGGTGGATGGTCCGTGAAATAAGAAGTTTTTAAAAGTCGAGTACAAAAACACAAAACCGAACTTAGAAGCAAATAAACAAACACAGCATCCATCTCAAGAAGATAGGAAAAGAATAGCAAAATAAACCGGCGGGGGCGGAGGAAGAAAACAGTCACCCAGAAAAAAAGAAGCGACCACAGAACTAATTCTGTAGAAAACAAACAACAAAAAGGTAAACTTCTGGTGAAACTGAAAGAAAAGAACAAAGTGAAAATAGCAGATTCAAATGAGATAAATGTAGTTGTTTTTTTACTTGTTGGAAAATACACTATTTTGTACACCAATTGAAATGAAAATCCCAATGAAACATTGTTTTATGGGAAATTAACCAGAGAACGAGAGGAAAACTTAACTAGATGACTAGCAGTGGAAAGCTGAGAAGTTTATTGAAGAATTCGCCAGAGAGGCGTGGCTCCCCGTGTTCTGAGGAGTGTTTCGAGCTGAGAGCAGCTGGACGGCCTTTCAACTCATTTCAGCAAGACAGCGAACCCCAAAACAGGACAGAAATGAGATGCAAAAAGGGAAAGGAGATTCTCATTTATAAATGCACGTCAGAGCCGGCGTGATGGCATAGCCAGCTTCATCCAGAAGGGATTCGTCATTCTGACAGAGAAAGGCGTATTCCAGGAATGCGATGATTTTCTAATGTTCCTGAACCTATTAATTTATCAATAAGTCAGAGGCCGGAAGTGTGTGATCGTGATCATGGACACCGCAGCCTGTTTCTAACTCTGACACTCAGAGCACCGAGGCTGGAGGCATGGCCAGCAGGATCTTGGCTGCGTGACCTTGGTCCTGGGGCATTGCTCCGGGGGCTCTGTCACCTCACCTGGCAGAGAGACTGCAGGCACCATTCTGGTCACTAATGAACTGACCTTAAACGAGGGGGAGGATCCTGGGCTGTCCATGGGCCACTGTGATCACAAGTGCCCTGTAGAGCAAGATGGAGAGATTCCAAGCAGGAGGAGGAGGAGCTCACGGTGCAGCTTGAAGATGGGGGGGGGGGGCGGGCATGGGAAGGGGAGAGGAAGAGAATCCTGCCAACCGCACCTTGGGAGGCCCGAGGCCTGCACCCCGCCCGTGTGATCTCAGCCTGGAGAGACCCTGAGCTGGGCTCCTGACCGCTAACGTTTCCAAGCCATAGATTGGTGTTGTTTAAAGCCACTGCATTCGTGGTAATTTGCTCTTTAGCAATAGAAAACTAATGAAGAATATTCCTTTAACATGATTTTTTCAAAGCTAACTTTTTCAAAAAATAATAAAATACTGAATTATTTACATTAAAGTTAGAAACCAATTAGGATGTCCACTATCACTGCTAATATGTAACATTTCTAGCTTTTCTAATTAACATAGTAGGATGAGAAAACTATGAAATATAACTATCAAAAATGAGCAGACATTATTATCACTTTCTTATAGATGATGAGAAAACCAACAGTAACAGTACCAACAAACATGAGAGCTAGTTTTTTAAGTTTAGTAGGTTTTTTAGACACCAAATAAATGCAATAAAATAGGGTACTGTGTGTCAGGAACCACAGCAGAAGTCAAGACACAGTGTCTCCACAAAGTTATTTATAAATTCAATGCAATTTGAGGCAGGGGACAAGATAAAATAATAGTAAAGTTCAACTCAAAGACCAAGCCAGCCACAGTAACCAACAGCACTTTGGATAAAGAACGATGCGGTATTAGACAGTATGAAGTCCGAAGTGTGTTCCTAACCCACAGATCAGCTGGAGTGGCCCGTGCGTGTATGTGTGTGAGTGGTTTCTGCATTGTCCACTTCCGTTCTCCAGGTCTCCAAAGTGATCGTTACGTGCACAGCTCTTGTTAGAGAGGGCCTTGCAGCCGCTGGGGAGGCTGTGGGAGAGGAGTGCACAGTGGGGGGCGCTCAGGGCTATGGGGGGGGGCGTCTTTGAGAGCCCAGATTTCTCTGTGTCGGTCACTACGCCAAGTGTCACGGCATCGGTAGGAGTTACTGGGTTGAAGAAGAGCGAAAGGCCCAGCAGGTAGACAGACAGACAGGAGAGCAGGACGGAGGCTCAGAGACCAGCCGGGAAGAGCAGGGGTGTTTGAAAGCAGTGGAAGAGGCAAATCACCGAGATTGTCTGCTACTCGCGGAGGCTGCCCCTGGGATTTCTGCTCCTGAGTGGGCCCCGAGCCTTCGGGTTGGCCTGTCAGCTCTCCTTAGCATCTCTTTGGTTGAAGCAGCAGAGCCTGTGCATGCTTTTGGATTCCAGCGACCTGTCACGTTTCCTCCCTCCCATTCCGTGTCCCCTCCGGAAGGCTCCTGGGCGCCTCAGCCTGACCCGTACCGCGTCCCCACCTCTGACTTGAAATGAGCTCGTACAGTCACGAGATCTGTCAGCGGAAGACAAAGTGGGAGCTTCTTCTTCTCACAGATCATCTATGGTGGGGCCCGGGGGTTCCACGAGACTTGCACAACGACAGAGAAGGCGGGGAGCGTTACCATTGCTGTGAGGCAACTCGTACTTTGCAAGACTTAGAGGGAGCCAGACTCATCCATGGCTGTGCAGGAGGCGGCCGTTTTCGTAAGAGGTTTTGGTCATCGATACGACGAGCTCAGAGCCAGGTGTACCCCCTGTAAGCAGGCAGATAAGACTTGGGCATGGATGTTGGCACTGACTTCTTCCTGGTTTTCTTATGAGCAGCTCAGCTGTTTCTCAGAAAGAGATGGTTTTCATTCCAGCTCATTATCAGTGATTCAGTGTGAGTGGCTCCGGGGACAGGCGACACATTCCAGGTCACCTTTCTGACTCACTCGGCTGTAAGTTGACATTCTTTCCTGGAAGCCTTTCCCTTCCTCTTGTGTCAAATTAAAACCGTTCCCGGTTGTCAGGGCGCTGTTTTCTCTGTCTCTTCCTGCCAGTTCTCATTTCCTGCCTTTCACAGCGGCTCCCTCTCCGTCCCTGGCTGCCCCAGATCCTCTCTCAGTCCTGCTCTGTCCCCCTCGAGTCTCCACGCCGGAGCTGGAGCCATGCTTTTGTTTCAGCCTGATAACCCCCCTCCCCACCCCCTCCTTCCGCAGGCTCCTTCTCAACCAGGAGTTACTTCCATGAACATTAAAATTGCAAGAGAGGCAATAACCGAAATACAATGAAATCCCACCACGTCTTTAATCGCTCAGAACAATCTCCTTCATGACATGTTTGTTAGGGTCTAAGTACATGTAAGTAGGTATGAATTCCTTAGATGGAATACCCGCATCCAGGAGTCTGCATTTTAGCAAAATACCAGGCGATTCTTAGCAAGTGTGAGAGTCTGGGCAGGGACTCTGCCCCCGTCCGGGTTCCGCCATCAAGCCCAGGCCCTGGGGATGCGTGGGGATGGCCACCTGTCACAGAGCAGGGGCTTCTGTGTTTATCCCCCGAGAAGTGCTCCCCTCACTGCTGCCTGCGATTGTCAGACTGCAGCTCTGCTTCTTCGATACCCAGAGAAGCCACAGGCAATCACGTCACGAAAGTCTCTCTCTGCATCTCTGTCTGTCACTTGTTTGCCCTGCTCTGCCTCCCCCGACGGGGGCTCCTGGCCAGTGTCTGGGGAGTGCGTGTGCTCATCTCTGAGTCTCACCCCCTTTCGCATCCCAAAGTCCGTCTTTCTCTCAGGTTTATGTCTCCAGGTCAGACCCAGAACATCTGAGGGAACAGACGTACAGGCTGGGGCAAAAGTAGTTTTACAGTTGTGCGTACTCAAAACAGAGTTCATTCTTACATTATCGTGTATTAATTATTGTATTAGTTTCCATACAAAGAACTTGGATTTCACTAAAAGTTTTAGAACAGCGTGAATTATTTAGTGTCTAAGAATGTGGTCTTCTAGCACTTAAGTCAGTTAAAGATTTTTTAATATATATTCTTATTGATTTCAGAGAGGAAAGGAGAGGGAGAGAGAGATAGAAACATCAATGATGAGAAAGAATCATTGATCAACTGCCTCCTGCAGGTCCCCCACTGGGGATCAAGCCCGCAACCCGGGCCTGTGACCTGACCAGGAATTGAACCGTGACCTCCTGGTTCATAGGTCGACGCTCAACCACTAAGCCACGCTGGCCGAGCTAAAATGTCCTAGGTTTAAAGAAACATCCTTTTCCACTTCATATCTTTAAGAACATTTAACTTCATTAAAATCTAATTACCATTCGAAGTAGGAGTTTCACATTTCAGTTGCATGTTTACATCTATTGTTTCACACACCTCAGTCGCTCATGGAGAGCGGAGTCGGATACGATCCCTTCTCCTGCCCACGCTGAGGCCCAGGCTCCCCGAGCCCACGCCGACGGGCAGTCCAGCGTGTCCAGCCTGTGCTGGGCCTGAGGTTCTCCTCGTCTCTCCCTGCATCCCACTCTCCAGGGCCTAGGTTAGAGCCCAGCTTCTGGGACATTTCAAATTCTGAACATTTTGAATACTTTTCCCTTAATATTTCAGTGGATTTTCCTGTCCCCTCCAATGTTAATACTTCTCCGTTTCTCCTTGTTTTTAAGGGCTCTTTTTTATATTCCGTCTCTCCCAGAAATGAAACCTTCATTTAACCATTAACTGCCACGCGTCCAAAACGGAAACCACCCCCACGCCACGATATTTGAATTTGCGTCTATAGAGCTTGTGGCGGACAAAGGATGGGGGCAGGTGTCACTCCGCTCAGTGCCTGCGGGGCCTGGGGCACCTCCTCACCTCCCTGGGAGCTCCCTCTGGTGGAAAGTGTGGGCTGTGGTCAAGGATAAATGCAATAATGACGTCACGGGCGCTCGGTGGACGGTAGTTTTCCTCGTCGTTAATGATGTCCTTTTCGTTATTACCTAGAGTTTGGGGCTAACAAAATAGGATGTATCGCCTTTTCCTAGACTATGGTTCCACTGGCCATTTTAAAGGAACCTTCTTCCCCACTTGGAAGCTGAGGGCAGGTGACTTTTCGGAACTGCTGCCCCCACTGGAACTCCCCCGCAGCCTCTGGGTCCCCCGCAGCGTCCTGTGAGCTGTGGTTACTAACCCACCTCTGCCTCCGCCGGGAGCAAGAGGCCCTGTCTCTCCGGAGCTGATTCACGTGAACAGAACAGCCGTCTGCTCGGCCCTTTTAGCTCGCGTCACCGTTGCCCAGCGCTCAGCCCTCCCGAACAGATTCACATTTCACAGGCCCCTGCCTTTCCTGCCCTCGGCGCCCGAATCTTACCTTTGCTGTCACTCTCCAGTGCAGCGGTTCTCAACCTGTGGGTCGCGACCCCTTTGGCGATCGAACGACCCTTTCACAGGGGTTGCCTAAGACCATCCTGCATATCAGATATTTACATGACGATTCATAACAGTAACAACATTACAGTTATGAAGTAGCAACGAAAATAATTTTATGGTTGGGTCACAACATGAGGAACTGTATTTAAAGGGCCAGAGGTTGAGAACCACTGCTCCAGTGTCTCCCCCTGGCAGCAGGAGCTGCGGTCAGAAACACAAAGGGCCGTTAAGACATCTCCCCTCACTTAGAGCATATTGGGGAGCGACTGCTCCCTGCCAGGCACTTGCATAGGGGCCAGGGCGACTGGGGTGACGAGAAATGATTTCTCACTTCACAGCCTCACCTGGGGAAGGAGAGGAAAACCCACAGACTATCCCAGGGCAGTGAGATGCTAACAGGTGTGAGCAGCACGCATGCACGTGCGCGCGCACACACACACACACACACACACACACACACACGCTGACTCGGATCTCTGTGATTAGAGAACCTTCTAGGTGTAGCGCTCCCCCCCCCCCCCCAGGCTCTGTTCCTATGCGGCCTCTTAGGGAATAGCTCCCAGGAATCCTGCCGAGATGTGGAGCAGAGACCCTCCCTCTGCCAGGAGCATCTTCAGAACCAAGGATGTGGCAATAACTCCCAAGTGCTTTTTCAAAGACCCACCCATCGCACCCCCCCCCCCGCCTGCCCCCCAGGAAAGAGCACACCCCGTCAGTGTTTCCACAGAAATACACACACCGACCTCTACTAATAGTTGTTTGAAACGTCTCAGATGTTGTGGTTGCACGCAGCTCACGCTGCCAGCTGTCGGCGCCCCCCCCCCCCCGCCAGATGTTGTCCCTTCCAGCCAGTGGCTGCTTCAGCCAGGTCCCCAGGAGCCACGCCCATGTCAGCTCATGCCCAGATTCGATGCTCTTCTTCCCTGGAAACCACATAACACTGACATCAGCCTCCCGTTCAGACCGGCCCCAGGCAGCTCCGGGCTTCCCCCACTCCCTGGAGCCGAGGCCGGGCGTTCAGCGCAGAGCCGTGTGGGACTGGGCGAGCCACCCCCAGGCCCTCACCCCGTCCCAGTTTATCCTCGACCCACGAAGGGAGGGTGTGTGTGGTGGGAGCAGCCTGATTTCCACACTGAGTTAGGTTTCCCTGTTAGAGTCCATGCCTGGGGACTGAGGAGTATGTGGAGTCTGAGAATAAGGGTCCCCCCTGAAGAAGGCGAGGAACGCCTGGAAGCCGGGCACTGTGGCCTTCTTCCTTCGCGGCAGCCTCGCCCTGGATCCTGCCGGAGCTGGCGCCTGCTCACTGCTGGCACCGGTGTTTAGTGGTCCAGGTCTGCACGTCAGCTCTGTGACATCGGGCGATGCGCTTGCTCGCCTGGGTGTCCTGTTGGTGGGAAGAAGGTTCATTCATTTATGTGACAGATATTTGTTAATGGCTCAGAGTAGGGTGGGCAGAGAAAAGCAAATAAATAACTAAGATAATTTTAGGTAACAGTGGGAGTTGCTGATGGGACTTGCTCGTGGATGGGATGTGAGGGGGAGGGAAAGAACGGAGTCAAGAATGGTGCCTGGGCCTCGGCCACATGGCTCAGTTGGTTGGAGCGTCATCCCATTTACCATAAAGTTGCGGGTTCAATCCCTGGTCGGGGTGTGTATGGGAGGCAACCGATCTCTCTCTCTCTCTCTCTCAATCAATAAAAACGTATCTTCAAGATTAAAGGGGGGGAAAGGTGGGATTCTGGGTTGACAGAAAGGAGGCGGGAAGTGGGAAGAGGAATGTGTTTGGGGAGGGATAAGGGAAGTTCTCTCTGGGGTCAAGGCTGAGATAGCAGGTGGCTCAGCAGGAGGCTGTTGCTGAAGGCGGCATGTAGCGCCATCGGGCAGAGCTGGTGTTGGAACTTGGGGTAGAGAGACTGCCCGTGAGAGCAGGTGTCCATGGAGGGGGAGAGGCAGCCTGGCACTGCCTGGGGCCCAGGCTGTTAACTGTGCCCCCACGCCCTGCTGTCCTCTGCAGCGTGAGCTCTGGAAGAGGCTCAGCCTCCACAGTGGGATGTGGAGTCGGCCTCACAGCTGGAGTGGAGGCTCCGTCCCGGGCCTCTGTCCAGCCTCCACGCCTCACCATCTCCTGCGCTCCTGGGTAGAGAAGGAGGAGGTCTCCCAAGACGACAGCCTCAGCGTCTTGGGAAAATCTGGCTGATCCGCGTGTCTTCTCTTTGCCCTTCTGCGCGTGGACCTCGCCACTGCGCAGCCTGTGTGGTCACCGACGTGGGAAATGACATAGTTGGACTCGGGTTCCCTTCCCAGCTGCACTCGGGGCCCGGCACTCCCAGTCAGAACTGCTTTCCTTTAGGGCCAGCAGCTAAGAGGCCACTGGCTTGTCACCAGGACCGTGACGCTGAGATTTCTCTCCAGATCCTCTGCGAGGACTGGCTGCTTCTCGTGACTCAGTGGTTGAGCGTCAACCTATGAACCAGGAGGTCACGGGTTCAATTCCCAGTCAGGACAGCTGCCCGCATTGTGGGGCCAGTCCCCAGTAGGGGGCGTGCAGGAGACAGACGATCCATGGTTCTTTCTCATCATGGAAGTTTCTATCTCTCCCCGACTCCCTTCCTCTCTGAAATCAATAAAAATATATTTTTTAAAATAATAATAATATCAGTTCTTCTCCGACTATTGAAATAGCGGAGACATTTCTTAGGAAACAGTTGTCATTGGGATGGGAGGCCAGGGATTGTCCCTCTGTCCTGTCCCGGCCCCTTGGGACCTCTCTGTATGGTCACCATGAGAACCTGAACCCACGAAGGCGGGGACCCCACACCATCCTGCCCAGCACTGACGTCAGAGGTGCTGGTGCCCTCTTAAGGAAAGACAGTTCTGTGAACCAGAGTCCTTATATTTGCATTTGTTTTTTTTTTACCAAAGGGTGAAATCTTACTTTTCTAATTGTAATGAGAATAAATGTATACTCTTTGTTTCCTTTAAACAGACAAGTTCTATGGAAAGAATAATCATGTTCTTGAAATGTCTTCATGTTAAGCCTTGCTCTGAGTGGCTCGTGTGTAAATACATAGTTGTGTTATTTTTGTTATATTGTCGGCATTGGGTGGGGAGGGAGGGAGGCTCCTTCATGTAAAAAGACACTTGATTAATTGATTCCCCTTTTTTTTCTTTTTTGCCTCTCTTTTCAGAACGGTTTGATCACCACTGTCCCTGGGTAGGCAACTGTGTGGGGAAAAGAAACTACAGATTTTTTTATATGTTTATTTTATCTCTGTCTTTTCTGACAGTCTTTATATTTGCATTCGTTATCACCCACGTCATTCTTCGTAAGTATGCTGGCGGAATCAGATTACGTATGTAACCATTTGCCCGACTTCGGTTTTCTGATTTAAGTTTGATTTACTATTTTGATCATTCCGGGCTTTCTCTTCCTTCTCCCCCCCCCCCTTCTCCCTGTCCCCTCCTCACTTCCGGCTGCCCCCTCCCCCTGCTTCTGCCTTCCTCCCTCCCACCTCAGCCCCTCCGTCCACTCCCCATCCCCCATCCTTCCAGGGGCAGCTGCCTGGTCACACCTGGGGCAGGCTCCCCACTTTTTCCTTGATACTTGCCCCTATTCCCACCTCAGTGACTGCACTTTCTCGTCCGCTAGGGGGTCCCCTGGAAGAATCACCCCCACATTTTCTCAAAGGATATTGTGCTGCACTAGTCACCAGGCTTTTTAATTTTTTAACGTGATGTCTACTTCAGCAGAGCAGTCACCTCCCTAGAAGAAGGTGTCTGGGGATAAAGCCTGGGTTTTCTTGCGCACAGAGCTACATGTTAAAGGCACACACTGGATAAGCTGTTCAGTTATCTGCTGGAACATGAGGAAGCTACGGCGGGCATTGAAAGGAAGCAACATGATTAAAAATGAGATTTGGATGTAAAGAACTTTGATATATGTATTTGCCTAAGCAAACGGCATTTTTCATTCCCCATTCTGAAGGCCGTAACTGTTTCTTTTGTCTCTTGGCCTTTTACTTTCCTACAATAGGCAGTGATGAGAAGGAAGTTAATTGGCTTTGAGCTATAAATTTAAGCCTTTAAACTCCCATTACAGTGCCATTAGCAACATTAAAGACCAGCGGGGCCTCTTGTCCACATTCCTGAAGGACAGCCACCCATTAGCAAGTACAGAGCCTCTTTCTGGAATGTTCCAGAAGGTATCTGAGTACATGCCTCACTTTCTTCCCAAGCAGCAGCTCTCAAACCACAAAGGGGGTGCACTGAGGCTGCAGCCAGAAATGTTTCCTCCCTTCTCTCCAGGGGGCCCGTGTGGGGCCCAGGGAAGAGGATGGTAAGAAAGTTTCACATTAGTTCTTTTTCTTTTTCTTTTTCAATATATTTTTATTGATTTCAGAGAGGAAGGGAGAGGGAGAAAGAGATGGAAACATCAGTGATGAGAGAGAATCATGGATCGGCTGCCTCCTGCACACCCCACACTGGGGATCGAGCCTGCAACCCGGAATCGAACATGACCTCCTGGTTCATAGGTCGACGCTGAACTGCTGAGCCATGCCAGTCGGACTCACATTAGTTCTTTTTAGATATTGGTCAATTTTGGACATTAAATGGAGGACCCCAAAATTTCAACAGCATTTTAAATCCTAGTTCCCATGTTTTCTTACTGAAATCCCTCCATCTGAAGGTGACACGGATTTGTAACATATGCCTGAGCGCCATGCCGTCACTTGGCCGGGCTGCAGGAACAGGGGTGACATTCGTTCAGGCCGCCCCCACGCGGCCTGCGGGGATGCCAGCGTGGCTCTGCAGTTTTCAGCCGGATAATGGCAGAAGCAGCCGGGATCCTATCTGTGAAAACAGCCCAAAGAATCAGAGAGAAGACGCGATTGCGTACACACCTGTGGAGAGTTATATGCTGCTCCAGCACACTTTCTATGACACTACAAAACTGTGCTTAAACTTTATATTTTTTGTTAATCCTCCTCTGAGAGTATTTTTTCCACTGATTTTTAGATAGAGTAGAAGGGAGGGGGAGAGGCAGAGAGAGAGAGAAACATCCATGTGAGAGAGACACATCAATTGGTTGCCCCCTAGGGGCCCTGGATAGAGCCTGCAACCAAGGTACGTGCCCTTGACCAGAATCAAACCCAGGACCCTTCAGTCCATGGGCCAACGCTCCAACTGCTGAGCAAAACCAGCTAAGGCTAAACATTACATTTTCCTGTCATCTTTAGTAGCTTCAAAATGCTTTCCTATATATATGATCACATTGTATGTATGGCCTTGCCCTTACATTCTGGATAATAAGAGCCCGGTTTTATTTGCTCAGCCACACACACAAATTCTGGGAACACACACACACACACACACACACACACACACACACGGAGGCCCCCGCCTGACCACAGCGGGTTGTGATGTACATTTCACTGTCACCTCCTTACACTTCACTCACCCGAGCTCAGAAAACAGTTTGCTGTGGCTTCATGCTTGTGTATTGTTAATCCGGTCTCCACACAAAAAGCCCTTGGAACGGATCTGTCCACAAGTTACCCGAATGGATTGTACAAACGCAAATAATGCTTTTCCTCTCCTCTTGCTCTGCACCCCAACACCCCCACCCCACCCCCATTTGGCTTGATCTTAGTCCCCACGACCGCCTAAGATTGCAGCTGGGGAGCTGTCACCCGAGTTCTCCCTGCCAGGTCATGGGGGACGGGGCTGGGAGGGTACAGTGGGGTGAGGATCTGTTATCGCAGATCCCTGACAAGGTGAGGTCTGGAATTCTCACGGAAGAAGGAGAGTTTGGGAAAGTGATACACATTGGGTCCAGGAGGGACAGAGAAATCATTACTTCAGGTCTCATCTTGCTCAAGGTTGTGTTTGCTCGAAGACCTGTCCTCCTGCAGGTTTTGCCCTATGGCCCTAGCAGGGATGGAAGAGGAGCCCTAGCAGGGATGGAAGAGGAGCCCTAAGCCTTCCTTGTTAGCTCTCCCACGGCTGGCATCCTAGTTCACAAGGCACATCCTCATGCCTCTCGGTGGCCAGTGGGCGCAGAGAGGAGGGGAGGACGCACAGAGGAGGGAGGACGCACAGAGGGGATGGGAACTCGAGGAAGAACGTGGAGCTGTCCACTCACAGTCTTCCCATCGCTGGACAGGTTTCCACGCACACAGCGGGGCCTGGGACCCTGCCTGCAACTCCCACGCTGCAGCCACGCCAGCCCCGTGTGCCGCAGGAATGCACTAGGACCATCCTGTTCTGTCAGTCCTCTCTGGTCATCTCATGGCTGTCCCAGAGCCACACCATGTCTCCAAACACAGGGCTCTGCGCAGTACACCAGGGACCCGCATCACCCCCACAATGGAACAGCCACAGTTCCTCCTATGGGCTGTGAGTCACAGAAACCATAATGTCAATTTATAAACTAAAGATTGCCTCTTGTCAGATGCATCTTCACTGGAGCCCTTAGAAAAATGTTTTCTGACACAGACAGCTCACATTAACACGTCTTAAACCCAAAAGGAGCCAGTAGTAGACTTCAGCGTTATGCGTGTGTGTACTCTGGGCGCAGAGAAAGACGTATTTTATATGTAGCCTCATTGCTAGGACCTCCAGGGTCAGAGGTTAACAAACCCTGGGAAAACAGTCTTTCATGAAGAAGAGAAAAAACCGCATGCAGTATTCTGTTTTCCTATTAAAATGAGGGAAACAAAGGAGTCATCAGAACTACAATTTATGGGTGAGGATGCAGACATCCATCTGCTTTGACTGAAAACTCATCCTGCAGCTGTTGCCTCTCGTGAATCTGCCATTTTCCTGTTGAGTAACTTCAGTGGCATCGCCATCCAGGCTCCGTGCCCTGGTGCCGCAGCACATACACGATACAGTTATTGCATGGATCCTGAGACACCGATTATTTCCGTGCAGATGAGAGAGCTCCGCATGAAGGCTGTTTTTCTGGAGGCGAATGTTTGAATACTAAGTGCTGGTCTTAATACTAAATGTTGGTTTTGTTCCCCCAGGTTCACAGCAAACAGGATTCCTTAATGCGATTAAGGACAGTCCCGCCAGATATCCTTTGTGGGTGTGGTGTGTGCAAGGCTCAGGCGTTACGCGTTGGACCGACCTCCTCCGTTACCCTTCACCCCGTGCCTTGGCTTGTCTTCCCGGCAATCGTATTCTTTTTGTCCCGTAAAGCACCCGGAGAACTCCCTGACGTCCACCTGCATGAGGAATGGCTCCGAATGCTCCAGCTCCGAGTGGCGCATTGCGCCCAGTTTCGGTTGACGTGCTCTTTAGCTAGAAAGCAAGTGTGCATCTTGCCCACCCCAGGAACCCCCATGATTGGGTTACCTCGGGTTGGTTTGGGGAGAAGCGAGGCTGCAAGCTACAAACTGGCTTCGTTCTGATCAGCGGGTGGTCCCTACAGAATCTTTATGGGTGTCCCTGTGGGCGACCACCAGAGGGAACCCCGTGAGCCTCTGTCTGGATTCTGTCTGGGGTCAGTTTGGCCTTCCTCTGGGCCGTACAGATGAGCCGTATCTATGTTCAGAAATGGAACACCTTTCACAGCCCTGGCTGGACCAAAGATGGTCACTCCCAAGTCATGTGGGTGAGTCCCATCCTCTCAGTATATATGAGCATGTACCATAGTATTCTAAACTTTGTGAAAGGCAGATGTTCACCCATTAAGTTCTTGCGTGGGCTCCTACTCTCCTGTCCACTGAGGTTTTCCACTCACTGGTGTGGCGCCCGCCAGCCGGCCCCACTGACCGCTCCGTCTGGGCCCAGGTAACCAGGTGGCCTGGACTTGAACTCCCCGTTACTCCCAGGAGTCCTCATCTTGTGATAGAGAATTCTTAAGAAAAGAACTTTACTGAGATGACGTACACATCACCTGCATACTGAGATGATGTACACATCATCCCATGAAGTCTGGGGCAGACTGACGTCAGTGACAGGGACCCCTCGTTGTGGGGGAGGCTGAGGGAGCTCAGCTGCTCCGCTCCCGGGGCCTTCGGGCTGCCCGCTGCTCCACGTGGTTGTCGTGGGCACCTGCAGACACGCCCTCCCCGCTGAGCAGTGCAGCTGTGTGGCTGGGCTTGTTGTGGGGGGATGTGCCGTCCACTGCACACCTCCCCACCCAGGGAGGATCTTACCACCTCACCATCCTGGGGTGAGTCGTAAGGAAAGACCGGTAGCAAGTCCTCGACGGGTAACAGCTTTACCTCCTGCTCCATCACAGCCAGTTATGAGGTTCGGTCATTTCTTCAAACCCTTTTGTGTCTCAGTTCTTTGCTTTAGGCTTTGCTTTAAGCCTCTAAATGTGTGGCTGTTGGTTACAGTAGTCAACCACTCTGTACTAGACAGTGCTACGCCAACAAAACCAACTATTTGGGATGTATGTAAGCATGCCCAGTGCCAAAGCATCGCTCATGTGCGTGTGAGGAGTGATCGCAAGGAGGCGCCTGCTGCGGTGGGCAGCTCTGCCAGGCCTCCCGCCAGAGCTCACGTCTGCTGCTCACGGTCTGGCTCTGCTCAGAGTCTGCAGAGTCCAGTGCACTGCGTTCCCCACGAGGGGAAGAGGCAGATGCTGCTGATGGAAGGAAGGAAGGAAAGAGTGACGATGTATCGGCCGTCTTTGCTGCAGAAACTATTTACGTGGGAAGGAAGGGGGCGGGGGGGGGCGGGGGGAGTGCTCTTATTTGGTCCAGAGCAAAATTTTAGCTTATTTCCTCTCGGAAGATCATTCTCAGGCAGAGGTGAAGAGCTTTCCCATGGCCTGGTGTGAAAACTCACAGAACCTCAGCCACTGTCTTTCCGGTGTTTGCCCTGCTGACCCTCCCCTACAGCCTGATGCCGTCCCTGGAGGCTGTTTCCTAAGCCGGGCTTCACCTTCAGGAGCCTGGTGGCCTTGACCTGCCCTGAGTGCATGACAGGCCCCTCGCAGCACTGCTGGCTGTATGAGCTTCCTGTGGCTGCTGTAACAAAGAGCCACAGTTTCGAGGCTTAAGCAGCACGAATGTATTGTCACACAGCCCTGCAGGTCAGAGTCCAGTGGGCTCGACTGGATCCTGCTCTGGGTCCCACAGGCTGAAATCCAGGTGTTGTCCAACCTGGACGCTTACCTGAAGGCCCTGGGGAGCGTCTCTCCCAGGCTCACGCGGGGCTGGCTGAATTGCTGGGGAACAGAACAGGTCCCCATTCCTTGATGCATTCCCTGACTCACGGCTCCTTTTCTCTGCAAAGCCAGCAACAGCGGATCAGGTCCCTCTCACACCTTGAATCTCTCCTTCCTTCCCTTCTGCCATCGCTCTGACCTCAGCCAGAACCTCCCTGCCTTTGCAGACGGGCCCCACCCTCATCATTCTGGGTAACCTCCCATCTCAAGGTCGATACCTACAATCCACAGACTCCCTTTTGACTGGTAGGTAATGTGCTCTCAGGTGCCAGGGGTTGGGCATCCTTGGGGAGGCCCTTGTTCTGTCTGCCCCTCAGGCCTCATGCAGCTGACTAGCTGCCTGGTCACTTCTGAGTCTACATCGCTGACCTCCCTCCCCTGTTCTGCCCTTTCTGTTAATTCAGGAGAGACAGGATGAGAGACAAAAAAGGATGGGTAAAAAAATATGTATGTTTATACACACAGACACTTAAGAAGATGATAGATTTATAGATAGATAGATAGATAGATAGATAGATCGATCGATCTTTCCTTCCCTGAGTTCAAGTTGAAAATGGTAACAGAGGCCCCATGAAGACTGAACCAGCACAGTTTACAGGGATTATTATCCTTGTAGCTTTGCTCCTGCTGATTCGGTCCCACTGGTTTTGTGGCATCTCCTGACCACTGTCATGCCAGGCTCCGGCCTGGAAAAAGGTGACCTAACACTGAAGCCAAAATATCCCAGGGCAGCTCCTCAGCCAACACAGAAGAGTCTGACAAAACCCCCATTTCTCTCCCCAGAGAAAACGAGAGGCGAGAGCGAGGGTCAGGCAAATGCGACGGCAGAGCTGCCCGTGCCCGAGGGGCAGAGCAGGAGGGCGAGTGGGCGTCCGGGCGCCGCTCCCAGCCCTCGTCTTCTTTACTCTTTCTGCAAGTAAAGGAGGATTTCAGGAGCATGTCCATGCTTAAAAGTGAGGGGCTGGGCTTTTTCACTAAAAAGCCCTCTAATATTTCTTTTTTTTTTTAAATATATTTTATTGATTTTTTACAGAGAGGAAGGGAGAGAGATAGAGAGTTAGAAACATCGATGAGAGAGGAACATCGATCAGCTGCCTCCTGCACATCTCCTACTGGGGATGTGTCCGCAACCCAGGTACATGCCCTTGACCGGAATCGAACCCGGGACCTTTCAGTCCGCAGGCCGACGCTCTATCCACTGAGCCAAACCGGTTTCGGCAGCCCTCTAATATTTCATGTGTGTCACCAACCCCTGTCCCCCCGGCAGTGGTGACTGCCAACGGCCCCCTGTCCTGGCGGTTGTTTCCTGTGGAAATACTTGTTTTGGAGGAGAATGCCCCTGTGTGTGGAGTGACGCTGTTGAGAAGTGGTGAGTGGCGTTGCTGCATCATGAATGTGTATTCCAGAAGAGCATGCTTTAGTTCTGCCGGGTCCTGATGTGCTGAGAAGAACACGAAGTCCTGCTCGTAGTGAGGATGTCCGTGTGATGGGTAGGACGGACCCTCCGGGGCCATTGGTCGGTGTGTCTTTGTTGGTGGCCTTGGGGAGGTTCTCTTTCCCCCCAGAAGTCTGGGAGACCACGTTCTAGCTCTGTTTCACCGTGAACTGCTCTGTGAGCTCTGCTAAGTGGCTTGAGGACTCTGAGCCTCGGCTTCTGGTCTGTAAAACGGAAGGGTTAGAACAAACCAGGACATCTTCCCGTGGGGTCAGTGTGTGTCCGTGGACCTGCATCAGGGGAGTTTGTAAGCCGCCTGAAGTTATAAGAAAAAATGCGTTTGTTGTTTGTGTGCATTTTTTCTGAGTTGGCACGTTTCCTCTCATTTCTCTTTTTTTAAAAATCAGTCCATGGGTTTTTATACATTTCAGAGAAATTCATATCATTCTTATTCTGGCATAGACAGCGTCTGTGAGAGTCAGGGAGCAGGTGTGTCGTCAGGTGTCAGTGCCGCAGTCAGGGTGAGTGTGCAGGGCCGGCTCCTGCAGAGGCCACCAGTTCAGGACCCTGACAGGGACTCCCCAGCAGAGGGGGGACTGAGCCGGAGCCGCCTGCCCCAGCAGAACGAAGAGAGGAGCCAGCCCACAGGGCGTCCCACTAGAAGAGCCACACCCAGGGTTCAAAGCCTAGCTCTGCTGTTGCTTAAGCAAATTCTTAACTGCTTCCTGCCTCAGTTTCCCTCGGTGTCAAGTGGGAATTGTGCTGCTCACTGGGTTGATCTGAGGGTTAAGTGCGTCCCTGTGAAGCCTTTGGCCGGCACCTGGCACGTGCCCGTGAGGCCAGCCATGGCAGGAAAGGTGGTGATTTCCCTTCAGAGCAGCTGTGGGAGGAGCTGGAGGGGGCCGTGGTCTACACCCCACCTTGCATCGTGTCATTTTGACACCACAGTGAGCTGATGGGGAGACTGCCTTCTGCTATTTATAAAACGTTTCTAAGGCACGAGATACTAATATAGAAAGCTGCATATTTTGTTGTTGCGTTAAACCTTTAATGTTCCACATCCACCGGAAAACAGTGCCTGCCTGTGGGGTGGCGATAGAGGCGGCTTTGCAGAGGGACAGGATCTGGGCGGCAGCCACCCTCGCCGCTGTCCCTCACCCCCACTCGCAGTTTCCCATGGTTCGCACACAGGAATGTTGTGTGTATTGGGCATGGCCGTCGGCCGCCCTGGAAGTAAACTTCTGGGGACACGGAGCACTTCTGAGGTCAGCTCGTCACGTGTTGTTCGGTGAAAAGTCTTTGCTTCCGTTTTTTATTCTCTCTTTTCCACCTCGACCATTTCTTGGCTGGTTTCATGTGTCTGTCTCCTGGCTTGACCGCCAGCCTCTGCAGATTCCTTGTCAGCGTCACCTCCCTGGACACCCAGTTTCCCAGCTGCCGGCCCCTGGCCTCTACTCCGCCTCTGCTCTCACACATGGGGGCATGGCTCCCAGCGGGCTGCCCCTCTTGGGTGGCCGATGGGGTTAGAAGGGGCACCTGCGAGAGTGACCTGTCGGAAGGCAGTGAGAATGAGACCATCTTCGGCACATAGGCCGCTGTCCACGTGTCCCCAGGTGCACACCAGGCCCCCCACCGTAACCATTTGTCACCGGGGCAGCCCTGGGAGAAAGGAAGGGGTTGCAGGGCTGCCCAGGGAAAAGCAGACAAACATGGGTGGGGAGGGGTCCACCTCTCTGCATCTCTATTCCCCCACTAACCCTCCTACCCGTGCATGTTTACCCCCTACCAGCCACGTCTATCTGCTTTTCCGAAACACCACCTTGGTTTTCCTCTCCTCCTTCCTCCGTGAGGGCAGCGGGGCCACCGGGACATCGTGTGCTGGCAGTCTAGACTCCAGAGGACCCGCCTGTCCCCCTCGGCCAACCCGCCCGGGGACACTCCCCCCAAGAGGTCCTCCTGACTCAGGGCTGCCTCTCTGTGAGCTCGCAGCTTCGAGGTTCAGACCTTGGAGAAGGGAAGCGGTGTCCGCCTCTCCCGGAGCAGCCCAGCGGCGTGTCCTGATGCTGACAGTGGGTTAGCAGGCTGGACCCCTCATTTCTCCTGTTCCCCAGGCAGCCCCGTCCCCGGCGGGCACGCAGTCACTGTGACGTGGCAGGTCATGGCGCTGCCCTGGGGAGTGTATGCATGTCTCTGGTCTAAAGGGGAATTACCTCCAATCCTGAAGAAAATCAGTGTTTCTGTCACAGCACGACCTGTGGCTTCCACGCGTGGGAGCATCAGGAAGCCTGAGTATTTCTTTTCTCTGGCCTGTGATTCATTATTGGGGATGCATGGTGCAGACTGAAACTCCCAGGCCTATGAGAATTATTTTTTCCCCGAGAAACATCTGTATCTTGTAAATAGAATTTTATAAACATTTGTGGGACAGAAAAATCCTCTAGTCTTTTCACGTTGCCCCACCCTTGGCGATGATCTGTTCTGTTGAAGAACGCAGCCTCCTCCTGCTGCGGCTGTAACACCTGCGGATCTGCCCATCACCCAACACCGGTGAGCCTCCAGGGCTCCCAGCCTTCGCTGTCAGGCCTGGCTGAGGGGCGGGGGGAGCGTCCCCAAATAAAGTGACCCTCACCCCGAGCCAGTCTGCGAAATGCCCCCGCTGGTTGAGAAGCCCACGTGCAGGTGGGAGCAGGCAGCACCCAGGTGTGGGAGGGCTGCCCAGGGAGAGCCCTGAGGACAACCCCACCTGGTACAGCCACCCACGGTCACCCCAAGTCCCCCACAGCCTCGCCCTCAGGCCGGGGAGAAACCTGTTGGCACCACAGCCCTCGGTGCTCAGTAGCCAAAATGAGTCTGTGCTTGAAGTGATGTTCAATGTGGAGTCCTTCCCGCGAAGGCAAAGGCGGGGGCCGCTGCCAGCTCCAGCCGCTCGCTTTCCGGTGCAGCTGTCGGTGGCTGCACAGTGTGAGTCACCAGGAAAAGGCGAGGAGGTCGGGCAGGGAGGACAGTCCGAGGCCGTGAAGAAGGCAGCAGGTCGCGTGCAGGGAGCCCATCCGTCATTTACTGTGCAGGTGGCGGGAGGATGTGGGGGAGGGCCTGTCCCAGGTGCCCCTCCGGGTAGGGAACTCACCAGGGGAGGCTAGATAGACTCGAGGCCTAAGTGAGTGTCTGTGGTGTCCCGTCCACGCCTCCAGCCACCGCAGCCCCCGGGCACTCGAGAGCTCCATCCCCCAGTTCCCGTCCTTGACTCGGTCACCGTGCTGGAGGCCGTGGTGTGCTTCTTCTCCGTCTGGTCCATCGTCGGGCTCCTGGGCTTCCACACGTATCTCATCAGCTCCAACCAGACGACCAATGAAGACGTGAGTTCCTTCAGCGCGGGGCTGGCGCTGTGCTTTTGTGTTTGGGAACCAAGCTGACGGGCGGGGGGCCGGGAGGGAAAGAAGAGGTTAGGAGCCAGGGTCTGTCCTGTTCCTCTTCAGTGGTTATGTGAGCCCCTCGCCACCAAGCCCAAGGAGAGACAGGGCAGGTGGCATCGCAGGTGAACGTGGAGCCTGCCTCCTAGCTAACGTCTCCACGTCTGCTCTGGGGATTGGCCAGACCCAAAGTTTAACCTTTGGGCAGGGTTACCTGCCTCTACTTCATGCGGATGGAGAGGGGACAGCAAAACAAGAAATGTTCTGTTGGAAAATGCTTCTTCATTTTCCTCTCTGCTCTAAGTATCAGTCCATGTCTCCGAATCGCTCCACTTGCCGTAGAGGCTCGAGAAAACCAGCACCGCTGAGATGCAAGAATATGAACAGTTATTTAATTTGGTGACTATGACTCTTAGAATCTGCACAGTTACTTTGGCAACACGTTGAGGCCAAATTCAGACGGGCTCTAAACTGGCAATCAGGGGCCACGGTACCCCTCCCGCTGCCGTTCACTTGGTGGCTGTTTCAGCACTGAACGTGAGCGTGACCGGATCGCGTGGCTCGTGTGAGCGGCCTCTGGCGCTACGTAGCAGAAATAAGAGCTCGTCCCCAGAGAATGCGTTCTCCCTAGTCTGCCTGCTGTTGGGGGTGTTCCCAAGTTGGGCACAAATGCCAGTTTCCCTTGAGAGCAGCGTCTCCATTCCCCGCCGAAGACGGAGGGAAGATGATTTGCGTTCCCACGGACTTCCCGTGGTCCAGTCGCTCCAACTGTGGCATTGGTGTGAAGGATGCTGTGTTACTGTCTTCTTTCAGATTAAAGGATCTTGGTCAAATAAAAGAGGTAAAGAAAATTACAACCCCTACAGCTACGGAAACATCTTCACGAACTGCTGTGTTGCGCTGTGTGGGCCCGTCTCTCCAAGGTGAGGTTCAGAAAGCAGGGTGCTCCTCACCAGACTCTGAAAACACATGCCTTAGCACACACCCTAGCACAAGCCCTAGAACACGCCTTAGCACACGCCCTAGAACACGCCTTAGCACACGCCCTAGAACACGCCTTAGCACACGCCCTAGAACACGCCTTAGCACACGCCCTAGCACAAGCCCTAGAACACGCCTTAGCACACGCCCTAGAACACGCCTTAGCACACACCCTAGCACAAGCCCTAGAACACGCCTTAGCACACGCCCTAGAACACGCCTTAGATGAGGGAGCACAGTCCCCACTGGGAAGAGATGTGGCTGCTGCGGGTGGATTAGGCCACACCGTCCTCTGGTGCCACAGGGGCACGGCCTCAGTGAAATAGAGACCATAGAGACCTGGCTGTTTGTTGTGTTGCACTTGACACCTTCTTGATTCTTCCAATGAATTTGTGTCAAGTTTGGGGAAAATCCCCTCAGGGTCAAATAGGGAAACTGAGGCATGTGACCTCATGAATTATTGTTGTGGGTCAGTGGGGAGCAGGGAGCTGTCATTAGCACAGCAAGGGAACCAGGACACGATGCAGGAAGCAATTAGAAAACCTGTAGAACTGAGTTAGAGTGAGTTGTATAGAAGGTCAGTGCCAAAATAGTTAGAGGCCGATGTGTGCGGCCTGAAGCAGTGGCGGTCGTGGTGATGATACGACAATGACGTTAACAGTGGCAGTAGCTGTGTGCCCAGGACCATGCACTGGAGTTGCCTCTAAGACATTCCTACCCGGTATGACAATGTGCTCATGGTGGGGTGAGGGGGGGGGGTGTTCCCGTTTCCCAGCGACAGCTGCAGACCCACATTCAGCTCCCTGCACAGAAAGAGGGACCCCCCCCCCAAGTAGAAATAAACAGTGTTGATGGCGTCTTCGGCTTTCTACTCACTCTCCTCCTGTTCTGCTTTGTTCTCTCTTGTAGCCTCATTGACAGAAGAGGGTACGTCCAGCCTGACACGCCTCAGCCAGCCGCGCCCTCCAACGGGCTGGCCACGTACGGAGCCACCGCCTCACAGAGCGACATGGTAGGAGCTGCCTGCAGGGCGACACCCTGGAAGGGTCTTACGCTTCTGTGCTCGCTAACCCAGTTACACCAGGCGCCCCTAGACCGGGCACCCCTAGACCGGGCACCCCTAGACCAGGCGCCCCTAGACGAGGCACCCCTAGACCAGGCCCCCGTAGACCAGGCGCACCTTCAAAGCTTCCTGGGCACCAGGGACTGGGAGGCTTGGGCAAGGGGAAGGGGTTGTGGCCGCCGAGTGACGGGTGTGTTAGGGGTTGTGAAGGGAAAGGACACACAACATCTCTTCCAGAAACAGCTGTGGCACCTGGTGATGGAAAGTCCCCTTGCACAGGCCACAGTGTCATTGGGGGGACGGGATCCAGCTGCCCTCGGCAGGGCTGGGTGGCTGGAGGGCGCCCAGGCCCCATTCTGTCCCTCTGCTCAGTCTGTTCTGATCCCACCCCACTTTAGTGTGCCATGGATGGCACTGCCAGTTCCCCACTTTCAGCCAAATCTTAGACCCACCACCACACCTGAGTGCGAATAATCAGACCAGGGTTCACTCTCTCCCAGCGAAGGCTGAGGGAGCCTCTCCAAGGGGCTGCAGGTGTGGCCGCGCATGGACAGGCGGGCTTTGTTTCTGGGTGGCAGACTTGTGGGCGGGGCGGGGGGCTTTCCGCGGGCACCGGGAATCCCAGCTTTATCTGGACCAGATTCCCTGAAGAAGTTCCCTGTTTCTGAAAGGGACTGGGCGTGGGGCCTCGTGGCGCTGTTGCCCTCCGTGGCCCTGAGTCACCCACAGCAGAGCTCCCGTGATTGACAGGCCTTTCCAGGCCTGAGGCTCCCGGGCCCTGGCTTCTGAGCACAGAGAACTGAGGGGAAGGCGCAGCCTCCGACCACTGGGGCTCAGGGAGACGCTCGGCCCGTGGCCTCCGTCTGCGGTGTTTACCGACAGGGAGGCGAGGCCCCAGCAGCCTTGCTATGTTTGTTTGTCGGGAGTGGTGTTTCGTTTGTGTTGTGTTGTTTTGCTTTGCTTTGCTTTGCTAATGATTCCTCTTCTTTGGAAGAAAGTGTGTACACATCAGTCCTTGCCACGCCCCCCATGTGATCCGGGACATTTTGTTCTGTCTGCTCTCGCCCACACAAGTGGCCCTTAGGAACGACACTGTCAGAGAGAAACGTTAAAATCTCAGGGGTCACTCTGGAGCCGGTCTACAGCACCGCCCTGGACCGGAAGTTCCAGCCGTGACAGGTGTGCAGCGACATCCTCCCAGTGCCAGCCACAGGCTTAAACAGGCCTTCCCTCAGCCCCCCTCAAAGCCGGGAGGGGGGACTATGTGTGTGAAGAGTCAGACGGTTGTCACTTACTAGAGAAGTGACCTTGACAAGTCACTTAACCTCTCAGAATTTTCATCCAGGGGACTATTTCATCCAGGGTTTCTATGAGGAGTGAGTTGATGTACACAAAGCACTTAACATCTTGCCTAGCACCGATAAGTACTGTGTAAGGATTAGCTATTATTCTTTTATTATTATTTCCCTCATAGCCATGGGCTGCAAGACCAGCCAGCTCAATGGTATCCACTCTGAGCAACTGGGCAACAATGGAGGTAACTGGGTGGGGAAGAGCCGGGGGTGGGAAGCTTAACGTCGTTACCTGATAAGGACATCGGGCTGTCGTGGGTTTGGTGTCTGGTGACCGCTTTTTTTCTGGACTCCAGATCACATTTTCCTGTCTCTGAAAGTCTGTTGACATTGTATTGAATACTGCGTATTTTGGACAATAGTGTAGAGACTCTGGATTTTGTTATCTTCGTTAGAAGACTGTTGATTCTCATTCTAGCAAGCAGTTCAGCTACTCGCTAATCACCTTGAACTTTCCAGGGTCTCACTGTAGGGCATGATTCTTGCTCCTAAGGCACAGCTTCCCTAGGCCCTCGCTGGATCGCTGGATTGCAGGGCCGTTAGCAAGGTGTTGGCCGTGTTCATGAGGTCAGTGGCCCCCAGCACTACTTCTTTCGCCCTCTAGTATCTGTGTCCCTCTCTCAGCCCCACTGCAGCTGCTGTCTTGTCAGCCTCTGCCAGGGGGAGACTGCACATGCGCACCAGAGCCTGTGGCCACAGACGCGTGGGGGACCCCACGAGGACTGCTGGTTCCCCCTCTCTGCACAGCATCCTCTTCTCCAGGGCCTGCCCTGTGACCCAGCTGCTTCAGCTTCCTGACACTCTGAGCTCTGCTTGCCCCACTCCGCAGAGCTGCTGGGCCCTGCTCAGACCTGAGCCGGCATCCTGGTTGGGGATGTTTCCCCAACGGAAGAGCTGGCTGACTGTGGGCCTCGCCTTGTGAGTTCCCTTCTCTCAGGATTGCAGTCTCCCTTTGTCTGTTTGCCTTATGGGAAATCGTTTATCTCACTTATTGGGGGCAGTTTTA
This sequence comes from Myotis lucifugus, assembly GCF_000147115.1. Taxonomy (NCBI): domain Eukaryota; kingdom Metazoa; phylum Chordata; class Mammalia; order Chiroptera; family Vespertilionidae; genus Myotis; species Myotis lucifugus. The sequence continues at coordinate 3,238,167 of NW_005871173.1, forward strand.
TACACCCCTCCCCCCATATACAGAGGGATGCTAGTCCAGTATCGGTTATGTATCATCCCTTGAACAGAAGCCTGTCTCTGTGATTGGAGGACACGTTGCAGCCGGCACTGCCACAAGCCCAGACGCACAGTTTTGTTACCCACTCTGCGGATAATAATGCTGCATTAGCCTTGGGGCGTGAGCACTCTAGCCAGACCTTTCCTTGAAGGAGGGATGTTGGGAGGCATTCGATTTAGCAGAGGAAGGAAATGAACACATTATTTTATTTTAGGACCAAAGTCCAGATCCGAAGGTACTTCCTGGATGATAGGAAAAGCGCTTCTGGGGAAATAGGTGCTATTTTAGGAATGAGAGGTAAAGGCTTTAGGTCTTAGAGAAGCACAATGATATTGAGGCATAGAAAGGATAGGCAAATCTAATTAGAGAGCCCTGGCATCCAAGTCAACACTGAGGTCTTATTTATTTCCTCAAAACAGGACAATGCACTGTTAACTTACCATCTCTCAGATTTGTGGCTGGGGATAGGTATGTGGTGCCTAAGCAGCCCTCCCTCTACGACAGAGTCCCAAGGAGGAAAGTATAGGGAAGCACCGAGGTGGCCTCTAAAGCATTGAAATGGTGGTGCAGCCAGGAGAGCCTCTGTCGTGTGAGCACCTGTGAGATTCCAGACCCCTCAGTGCCACCTGAGCACCTGTTCTCCCCACGATTGGCTCTCATTGTTACCCCGTATTGAAGTTCTGCGCATGTGCACACAGTGGTGACATCACTCGTGGCCCAGTTCTTAGTGTATCTCATTTGATGGTCAATTTCAGTTCTGTCTAGCACCTGGGTCATAGTTTATGTTTAAACCTATTGTCAAATAACTTTAAGTTGTGAATAGCGTCCGGGTCACAGTTTATGTAGCTACAAAGTTCCTTTGGGATCACATGCTAACCACAAAGATAGTTCCTAGTTGTTGGGATTTCTTTTTGTTTTTTTTAGAAGATCATTTGATATATTTACTTAACCTGATTTCTAAATCCCCTTAATCCAATATCAAAACAAGGCTAAACCTAGCAGTGAGATGATTTACTCAACTAGTAAATCAAGAGAACTCTTCATGCATAATCTGAAAAATCAAATATTGTAGAACAGTACAACTTAAGCAGATTTAAATGGTAATGTTAATAGAAGAATAAAAAGGAAGCTCTCCTCCCAGCCTACATTTTAGGTAGGTTTTAAAGTTTGTAGTGTTTTTATAACTGTAAGTGAGCATTCATGAGACCCAGAACACAGCGCCCTAGGCAGGCAGAAATGAACAATGCCCAGCATTAATACTTTGACAGAATTGGAGCAAACTAAGTAAGTAATTTCATTCATTCTTAATGTGTATAAAGACCATGTAGAAAGCGCACGCATGTAGTCTGTGTCTGAGGGTCACTGCAGACACGAAGTCAGGGTAAAATGAAACGTCTTCCAACATGAGCGATTTTATTTGAAAATCTGCAGAAACAGAAAGTAAATGATCTCTGGGGTGCTTCTGATTTGTAACATTCGAGCACCCGAAGCCATAAATCTCTCTGCAAGTAAAACGCGCTGCGTTGGGGCAGTAAATCTGCGGCCACCACAGTGACTTCCTGCAGGTCCGGCCAGCGCCCTGGCGCGCAGACGTACCCGTGTTATGCTGCCAACAGGGGGCGCTTTTCATAAACAGGCTCACGAGTGATCCCACTTCTGTTCTGTCAGGACTCAGCATGGGGGTGATTTTTAACCAAAAGAAAGGGCGATTTCATGTGGTTCACCCTATATTTGATAAACAGGAACTTGTAAAGGGGTTGTTTTGGAATGAAAACACGAGTTTCTCGGTTTCCTGTTCAGAGTAATGCATTGTCGTTGTCCAATATCCTGGGGCTTGTTATTTCCCCAGAGTATATAACTGGTTGGATACATTAAAATACTCCCAATGGCTTCTGGGATAGAAATAAATCCTGCCGAGCTGGGTGACTTGGGAGAGAAACTATTGAGCAGTGATGTCTCCCTCTACTGGATGAAGACAGGAAACACCAGGAAAGGAGGGGGGTGGATATAATAAGATCAAGGTGAGAGGAGAGAGGGGTGGGAAGAGAAGAAAAAGAGAAGTGGGAGGGAAAGGACACAGGTGGGCGGGAAAGAGAAGAGAATCAGTGGGACTGAGGGAAAGCCGTCAAGTGGAAAGATCAACAAGAAATGGGCAAATAAGAATGAGACGCAGAGGTAGGAAGGACGAGGCATAAGGACACCTTTCCCTGGGCCGTCGCCACAGGAACCCTGAAGTGTTGGCCGTTTTCTCCCTCGAACTTCTCCAATGGGATTTACAACCATGAAGGTTGTGCAAAACGAGGAAAAGCTCTGACCTTTAAAAAAATTCACATATTCCCTAATCATTGAGCTTCTTCCGAGAAGGAGATGTTGAGAACGTGCAAAGTTAATATGACGAGGATGATAAACCCTGCTGGGCAGTCGTTGCACTGTCCTTGGTCGGAGTCTAATAGAATCATGGTGTCCATCCCGGTGGCCGGTCTGGAGCCAGCAGGCGCCTCCCGTGGGCGCTGCTGCGGGAGGCGCCTGGCCCCAGGCCCCCGGGGGCGTGGTCTTCCAGCAGAAATCAGTGGAAGGGCAAACCGTTTCCAAAGTTATGGAATGCACGCAGGATTTTGAGACTTAGATCCGTGGTTCCAGTAATTGTGCCCACGGATGGATACTTTTAATGAAATGCTTTAGGCTACATTTTTATTTTCACATTTTTAAGTCCTTAAGTTTTCCCCCGGGTAAACCAGAGAGCTTTTCATTAGGGTCCTGGCCATGAGGCTGAGTGCAGATTTGTTACAGTTTTAACGAGTCATCAGTGTGGCCACGGGAAGCGCCCCTGGGTGTGTGCAGGAGTGGGCCCAGGTCTCTGACGTGCACTGACCACCAGGGGCCAGACACTCAACACAGGAGCTGCCCTCTGGTGGTCAGTGTGCTCCCACAGGCAACCTCCTGCAGCCAGCCAACCTCCTGCAGTCCCTCCCCCCGGCTGGCCCTGATCGGCCCCAATTGGCCCTGACGGCCGGCCAGGCCAAGGGACCCCACCCGTGCACAAATCCGTGAACTGGGCCTCTAGTTGGTTAATAAGATTATGTAAGTTTCCAGTGGACAGTCCTATGATGCTTGGGTGGGATTGTTTGAAGTGAGGTCCTGTCTGTGAACCGGGGCCAGGAGCATGGCAGGCCGAGGCTGCCCCCTACTCCCTGGGCACCTGTGGGGGCTGTGAGCTGGAGCAGCTTTCCCAGGTGTTGGTGTTGGTGTTTACCATGTGCTGGGTGTCTCCAAGTGAAACCAGCTGCTGCACACGCTCCCTGCCCTGCTGACTGAGGTGTCACTAACGGGTTTCTCTTTCTCTCGCACCCTGCCCTCCCTCTGCCCCCCTGACCCCTCCCCCCCCCAACCCCATGCCATCTCGTCTGGGCTTCTCTTTGCTGGCTCCCTCCTGCTCCAGTGCGACCAAGACCAGTGCATTCAGAGCACCAAATTCGTTTTGCAGGCCGCGGCCACGCCCCTGCTGCAGAGCGAGCCCAGCCTCGCCAGCGACGAGCTGCACCTGTCGGGGAAGCCGGGCCTGGGCACGCCCTGTGCCAGCCTGACGCTCGGGCAGCCCACGCCACCCTCCTCCATGCCCAACCTCTCCGCCGAGGCCGGGCTCACAGACATACTGCCCCTGAAAGAGGAGCACGTGGGCCACCAGTTCCTGACCCCGGAGGAGGCGCCCTCGCCGCCCCGGCTGCTGGCCGGCAGCCCCCTGGCCCACAGCCGCACCGCGCACGTGCTGGGCCTGGCCAGCCAGGATGCGCTGCACGAGGACTCGGTGCGCGGCCTGGTGAAGCTCAGCTCCGTGTGACCGCGGCCCGGCCGGACTGCAGGCAGTGGGGGCCGACAGACTGCTCCCCGCAGCAACTTTCTGGTGACTCAGGGCCGTGGTGGCGAGGATTCAGGCCCTGCGCACGGGGACCGCTGCCGAGCGCATGGATCCCCTCTCCCGCAGAGGCGAGCGGCCCAGATGCTCCCAGCTTGGTGTGATTGGCATTTCTCCCCACCCCGACCGCTTTGATGACGGTGAAAACAGGGAAGTCGCTATTGTCAGGCCTTTGGAACGGGGAGGGCGTGGGGATGGGGGAACCTGGGGTCTGTGATCAGAGGCCCAAGGGACAGGACGTGCCCGGATGTCAGTCGCACTGTCTGCTGCCACTCTCGGGACAGACACACAGAAGGCTTGCGAGACTGGTGGCCAGACTGAAATTGCACTTCTTTGTTATGCTACTAATATTTGAAATAGACATGCTATTCCATTTGTTAATTTTTTTAAAAAAAAAAGTCGAAAGGACAAAAACAACCAGATGTGAGCCTGCATGCCACGCTCGTCCGTTCACGGTGGTGATGGTCTGCAGACGGAAGCGCTGCCTTCTTCCTTTAATTTTGTGAATTTCCAAGTCCTGTTTCATGGGAAGATGGTGGGAGAGGAACCAAGACGAATGGACAATGCCACCCATCGCCAGTTCATTCAGCTTAATTGTACCCGGGTCCGTGGTGCCTGGGCCGCAGAGGACTGCTGGGGGGTTAGCAAATGGAGAATCAGTTAACCTGTTCAGTAGTTAACCGAGGTTTTGTGTTGTGCCACACCCACCACACCTCCTTGTGTGACCAGACTTCCTGTGGACAGCCAATAAATGACGCCCTCTGTTATTTTGGATCTGCGTGAAGTTATCCTTAACAGCGTAAATGACAGGGTTCCTGTGGCTGTGGAGAGTTTGTTGTTATCGAAGTATCCCTAGTGAGGAGTGGTCCCCAAATGGCCAAAATCAAGCCGTTGAATTGTAGGGTATGTAAGAGAGCAGCTTCTTGTCATTTTTTAAAATATATTTTTTTATTGGCTTCAAAGATGAATGATGAGAGGGAATCATGGATGGGCTGCCTCCTGCACACCCCCTACTGGGAATCGAGCCCGCAACCCGGGCATGTGCCCTTGTCCGGAATCGAATCTGGGTCCCTTCGGTCCATAGGCCGACGCTCTATCCACTGAGCCAAACCAGCTAGGGCTTCCTGTCATTTTTCTTTTTTCTTTTCTTTCATCGTCTCTTTCTGACATAGTTTTAGCGGAACATGCTCTGCGTTCGCAGGTTATCCTGCGGCAGTTTATATCTCTGGCACGTGGAGGGGAGCGGCCGTTCAGGCACATGGTGTGCTGTGGGCCGCCTTCCCCGCCCTGCCTCCTGCGAATGAGGCACCAGCGCTCAGAAGGGTAACCTGCCATCCTAGTAAAGGCATCGCAGTGGGAGGAGACACCGGCTTACAGTGTGGTCTGAGACCATGCAGATCATCGTTCTTCCCTAGACACTAATCAGAATGGAGTTAAGAAAATTACCCTCCATTCACGCCCATTTCTCACCTGGCTTTGGACTTCAGGAGTAAGTCCCTTTGGGGGCAGCCGCAGGGACTCGGCGGACTGTCCCTGCTTCTCCTCAGGTGATAAATCCCACAGCCAAACCGACTCAAGCTGCACATCATGCTCTGCTCAGGCCCCTGCAACCACATGAAAGGCAAGATGCATTGATCAGTGATGCAGGAGGTCCCCAAAGGTTTGAATTCATGGAAAAGGGCTGTTTCGTCTGAGAAAGAGCTGCCATTTTATATAAAAGGGGAAAAAAGGATAAAAGACAAAAGTACTATGTCAAGTCTCATCTGGGATAAAGCCAGTTCTTTGTAGGTCAAAAAATTGTGCTGAAAATAACCAGAGTTCTTGGGTCCTGGTATCTTCGAACCATCCCTATGTTTCCTACTGTATATGTGAATAGAAAATGCGAAGGTAGAGTATGTGTAGCTATTATTTTTAATTTTTTTATGATTTTAGAGAGAGAGAGGAAAGGAGAGAAAAACAGCTTCACCCAATCATGCACTCACTGATTGATTCTTGTATGTGCCCTGAGTGGGGATCGAACCCACAACCTTGATATATCATGACGATGCCCCAACCCACTGAGCTACTTAGCCAGGGTGGCATGATTTCGTTTCTGGACCTCCTAACTACTTGTACACACTGGGAATTTAGAATAAGGGGAACAGTGTCCCCTCCTTAATCAACCTCACGGTCATCAGTGCACAGGGGTTCCCCTGTACACACTGCCCGTGAGCAAAAAACGACAGCCCCCTGCCTGCCTTCACACTCGCCTCCCGCTCTGCTCTTCACCTCCTTCCATCTGCTCCCCGGAGACTGGGAGAGAGCTGGCCCTGGGAGAAAGCGGGTGATTCTGTCTCACTCTGGTACCGGCATGGCCCTGTCCGTCCCAACTTCTTTATCTGGAACACAGAGACGGGGCCTTTGGGGTCCTCTCCTTCCTCACATGTTCTAATTCAGCGTTTCCTGATTTCCCACAACCAGCCCTTCTTTTCATCTCAGTATGAGAAAACCCAAGCAGCAAGGGCCATTATCCATTGGTCTTGACATGATGAACATTTCCTTCATATTTCTTGTCAGTCTTCCATCCCAGCCTGGACCCCGTTCCCTGGACCCACATCCTTTATCCACGAGGGGGTTGGGAAGTCTGGTGAAATGAATCAAGTCTATTTGGGGTCCAGGAGGGAGATTAACTTAATGAGCCAATTTGCTAAGACAGGTTGCTTCTTAAAACCCCAAACCAGAGAGGTACCACCGCCCTTTCCTCTGGCTGGGGAAGAACGGAGGGCCCTCCGCATGGGCCACGTGTTCCGGGAGCTCCCTCCTTCCTCCGGTCAGGGATGGTCTCGGAACAGTGGCTTGCCTGGCGATTGATGAGCTTGCCTTTCCCATGAACTGGTCTGTCTCTTTAAATGTTGAGTGGTTGCATCTAGCTGTGGCTGAGCAGACCTTGGTCTTCCTCAGCTCTGTCAGTGTGTTACAGATTGATTGCATGCTAGCTAAGAAAGAAAAAAATGAGATAAACGTTTTACCGTGCTATTAAAGCCTGGACCATTATCAAACACACATCCACGCTCTTTTTCCTGTTTAAAAATTCATCTGCTTCTGTTCTCCCAGAAGCACTCCAAGCACGCAGGCTTCCCAGGCACTGAATTTAGCCTGAAAGCCCTGCTCTCCCAGGACGGACGCTGCAGGGAGCCAAGAGCCTGCGTCTGAGAGGGCGCGATGACACGTCGCCGTGTGCCTGGGAGAACTGGCCCGGCTTGTGTGTGAGTATGAGTGTGTGTGTGTGTGTGTGTGTATGTGCGCGCCCACGCTGTACCCACATGAAAAATGCTCGTTCCAGCTTTTAAATGGAACTGTCAGCCTGTGAGAATGATGGCAGATATCCACCCTGTGCCAGCAAAGTGCCAGATACCCGTCCTGGTCCAGCAGGGCACCCAGGAACAGACCTTTTGGGTGCTTCCCAGGGCTGTGCCCACCCCTCTATGCACTGCAGTCTTCGCCTGTCGTGTTTAGGATACTGACTGGGGTTCAAAACAAGATGTGAACCCCATTTTACGAGCCATGTTCCTACTCACTCCTGAGTGGCTTTGAAAGCCCCTTAACTCTTCTCCTTTTATATCATTTACTAGAGGCCTGATGCACGAAATCATTCAAGAGTAGGCCTTCCTGCCTTAACCGGTTTGGCTCAGTGGATAGAGCATTGGCCTGCGGACTGAAGGGTCCCAGGTTCGATTCCGGTCAAGGGCATGTACCTTGGTTGCAGGCGCATCCCCAGTGGGGAGTGTGCAGGAGGCGGCTGATTGGTGTTTCTCTCTCATCAATGTTTCTGACTCTCCCTCTCCCTTCTTCTCTGTAAAAAAATCAATAAAATATTTTTTTTTTTAAAAAAAGAGTAGGCCTTCCTTCCCCCGCAGCTGCTGGCACCAGCTTCCCTCTGGCACCCGGGACTGGGGCTTCTTCCCCCGCAGCCCCAGCTTCGTCCGGAAGGACATCCAGAAGGATGTCTGGTCTAATTAGCATATTACACTTTTCTTACTATAGATTGATTTTTAGAGAGAGAGAGAGAGAAGCATTGGTTTGTTTCTCCACTTACCTATGCATTCATTAGCAGATTCCTGCATGTCCCCCTTAGCGCTTCATGGCCTGGGCCTGGGCCCTCCCATCTGATTCAACAGCAAGAAAAATGGATTTGCCAAGTGTCCCCTTGGCACAGGAGTTTGTGGTGGCATCTCCAGGGAAATTCTGGAACCCAAGCCATGTGGACCCACCTTTCAGTGGCTGCCGAGGCTTCTGAAGGGCGAGGCCTGACTGGCCCTTTGGGGGGTCTCAGAGCCACCCCGGCTCCCTGCCCCAGCAAACAGCCTCTGTAACCGGCTGTCCCCCTCCACCCACAAACCATCTTCTCCACCAGGACCCCAGTGCCCGCCCAGCCAGGCCCCGGCTTCTGCGTTGAGCCAGGAGGGTCGGGGTTCTCGTGGATAGTTTAGGGAGTGTCTCCAGAGGCAGTTGCCTTTCCTTCCTGCACGTGAGTCCACTGTTTCGCCCATTTAGTGCTTGGTCAGGTAAGAGAAGAGAATAAAGGGAACAGACGTTAAATATGCTTTTCTGATTAATGCCTTATAGCCGCTTCGAAGCGGAGCCTCAATCAAATCAATGTCCACATTTTCTCCTGAGCACCTGTGAGCTGTGGGGGTCTAGCAGATCCTTGTCCGAATGAGAGAGCCCTTCTGTGAATTCTTACTCCTCGGGTCCCTCCACGGCCCTGAGGGCCTGTGCAGGGCATTGCATGCTGTTTCCATGTTACCCCGTGAAAAACGGCCTCTCGGTTCTTCCCTGGAAACGCGTGTCTCTCTCTCTCTCTCTCTCTCTCTCTCTCTCTCTCTCTCTCTCTCTCTCTCTGTCTTATACAAATAAGTCATTGCAGTATTAATGTTAAGAAGCGTTGTCTTCTTTCAAATAAAGGTCAGAGATGCTAACAGTTTTTTGAAAATAAATCAGCAAATCCTCTGTCTGCTTGCCCGTCGCACGCGATCCTGATAATGCAGCCGAGACGGATTTCAAACACGAGTGGTTAGTACAGTAATCCGGACGTTAAAGATAATTGGGAGCTTCAAGACGAGATTGTTCCTGGAGCAACTGAATTTGCAGCTGCGCAAGACTAGACAAATGGCCTCAACTGCCATTGTTTTTCCAGCCTCAGAAGCCCCAGCAGTTAGATACAGAGTGGACTGGAGAGCAGATGCGTAGCCTGTGCTTTGCAAAGACTGTTCTTCCATAGGTTGTTGCTGTCTGGAAAGGTATGTGGTCGTACTGATGAAGAGGAAGGAGCAACTATCTTAGTTCCCTGGATGTTATAAGATGGGTAGTTCCACTGACAGGCGGCATGGCATATACAGGAAAACGTGTTTTCCAGTTCTGTATGAATGGAGATCTTTTTTTTCTTTATTGATTAAGGTATTACATATGTGTCCTTATCCCCCCATTGCCTCCCTCCCCCCCCCCCCAATTCATGCCCTCACCTCCCTGGTGTCTGTGTCCATTAGTTAGGCCTATATGCTTGCATACAAAGTCCTTCGGTTGATCTCTCCCCCTTACCCCCGCGCTCCCCTATCTTCCCTCTGAGGTTTGACGGTCTGATGGATGCTTCTCTGTCTCTTGATCTGTTTTTGTTCCTCAGTTTATGTTCATTATATTCCACAAATGAGTGAGATCATGTGATATTTATCTTTCTCCAACTGGCTTATTTCGCTTAGCATAATGCTCTCCAGGTTCATCCATGCTGTTGCAAATGGTAAAAGTTCTTTCTTTTTTACTGCAGCGTAGTATTCCATTGTGTAGATGTACCACAGTTTTCTAATCCACTCATCTGCTGATGGGCACTTAGGCTGTTTCCAAATCTTAGCTATGGTAAATTGTGCTGCTATAACATAGGGGTGCATATATCCTTTCTGATTGGTGTTTCTAGTTCCTTGGGATATATTGCTAGAAGTGGGATCACTGGGTCAAATGGGAGTTCCATTTTTAGTTTTTTGAGGAAACTCAAATGGAGATCATTTTAGCCAAAAATAATAACATCACAATAATATAACAAAGATTGAAGTCTTGGTAACCATTTGCTCAGGGCACCAGGGCATTCTGGGTTCATATTTCATAGTCAAACATTTTCATATGAATGAGAAAAAATAGCATTTTGAACTGTAGTGTATTCAAAACCATGAATCTGAACAGTAGTGAACATAACACATAGCATTGCATGTTTTCAGAGATAATTAAGCTTATTGAAGTGCCTTTCCTGTTTTAATCAATATTTGCAGAATTGATCTTAAGCCTGAAATAAATTAAGGAAGTATTTTCCTCCTTCACTAAAAACTGCTAATGTCCTCAAATATAAACGCCAGTCTTTGTAAGACAGACATTATCAAGGTCAACAAGGTGTAGAAAAGAGTGTGATCAACCTGCACGAAATAAATTCGCACTATAGACACCCACCTGGGGAACAATGGGGTTTTCTGATCACAGGTACCCAGGTTGGTCTTCTACAGTCGTGATTCTCAACTCTTTCAATTCGTAAGTGACTTTACTAGTAGAGCTATGCAGGTGTCAAAACCAATCCACGTGTCCTAACACACACAGGGACACACACACATATCAGCCTCCAATCTCACTATGAACTTGAAATATATTTTTTCATGGAAACAAAAATCATAAATGGTGTTTAGATCCTCAGCCAGTCTACAAAGTAATCCATAATTTGCCTGAAATATACCAATGATAGTCCTAGGATCAAATCACCACCAAGCATTCCTGAACCCCAAACTTCTCTAAGTTCTGAGCCCTGAGCCTGGTTCTATGACCCTCGGAGCCCTGAGCCCCAGATAATGGACTTCCCAGCTGCTGCTATTTCTACCTCACTGCCAAGTAGATTAAATCCATTTTACGAAAGACACGGAATTTGTTAGATTTTTTTTTTATATTTCTACTAGAAAAAACTAAACAAAAAAACTAAAAAAAAAAATCCTTAAATTTCCTATTTCCAGAGATTCAAACAGTTAAATGATCTTTTAAGCTCTCTCTTGAAAACAAGCTTTTCCTTTTTCTTTAGGGCCTTCAGGAATTTCAGCTGAGATGATTTTCTGGCAGAAATTCCAGATGACTCTACAGCTAAATACAACTTGACTCATTTGTGGTTGAGAATGTATCTTTCTGTTGACCCCTGGATGAAAACATGCCGTGTGCTCTGAGGCATGTCTGTGTCTCTGACAGTGGACGTCTTGCTGAACACAATGTTGGTTCTTTCATAAAGCCTTTGAAAAGGGTCCTGGAGCTAAGGAACATTCTGGGAAGGTACACAGGAGAGGACACATGCACACGTCCCTCTTAATGTCCCTTTTCGATTGAAATCTAGTCTGAGGATCGAAACTTAATTAGGTTGTTAGGTCAGCCTAGCAACTGCACTAGAAAATACAGTTTCTGGGGATAATGAGAACAGATGGATTTAGAGGCCACCGGATTGTTCTAAACCAAGCATGTCAAACTTGCGGCCCGCAGGCCGCATGCGGCCCACAACAAATATTTTTGCAGCCCAGCCAATATAACAGTGTGTAAGAAATGTTTTAATAAAAATTTCGTAACTTAATTTTTACAATATCCTGTTATACATAATCTATAATAATAAAAGCATAATATGCTAATTAGACCGGACATCCTTCCAGACGTCCTTCCGTCCTTCCAGACGAAGCCAGGGCTATGAGGGAAGTCCGGATCCCGGGTGCCAGAGGGAAGCCGGTGCCGGCAGCCTGGGGAAGGAAGGCCTATTCTTGCACAAATTTCGTGCATTGGGCCTCTAGTTATTAATAATGAACTACAACATTCACTAATGGCTGATTACTGTAATCACGTTGCATTCATTTCCCTTATGGGCTTTCCGCGCAGGCGCACCATTTCTCTCCACTGATACCAGCAGCGAATATTTTAGCAGGAATGGCCACGTCATTAGTCTTGGACTGACTTGTTTGGTGTGCGCAACAGATATTTCGCTTTTGGAGAACAAGAAAAATAGGTTTATTTGCGTTACGCTTATTAATTTGTGCAGTTATTCAGTGTCTGTTAAGTTAATGTTCAAGAAACATTATAAATTTTTATTAAAATGTGCTATTTTATGTTAACGATGACTCATTTACTTCAGCCCTTTGTATTCAGCATGTCTCTATCGAAATAAACCTACGTTTCTATGAAAATTGAAGCTTTTGTTTTTTTGTGGCCACATCAACGTAAACCCTGTTTATTTGGCCCGTGTTAGCCTTGGAGTTTGCCTTGCTTGTTCTAAACCCATTGTTCTCAGGGTTCCGCTCTCACTGGAACCGGGGTCACCGTATGTAGTTGTCTTCCCAAGATCTCAGTGCACATGAACTTGAGATAAAACCTAATCCAGAACATGTTGGCAGGCAACTGAAATGTGACTGTGAGGAGCCCCTCTATGAAGCTCGGACCTGCCTGTCACCGGCTGGGTGCACTCCGGTGCCTCCCTCGCAAGGACAGCCCTGCTGCCGTCACGCCCAGGGCGTAAACCAGGGGCCTCGGCAAAGGAAACGGGCCGCAGTGTCGGCTTCCCTGTGATGGGGCACTTGCTCCTGACCAAGGGGCTGCTGTATATTTTCAGAAACCTTTTCATGTGTGAGCTTCCTGTGGCCGTGGCTGCCCTATTTTTAAGTTCTGTTTTATCCAAAGGAAGGGGCTGGCGTGTGTTTCTGCCAATCCCTCCCTGTCCGTCCATCCTCGGGCGGGTCTGCCGCTGAGGCGTCCCTAGGCCCGTCCTCGGCACCGCACCTGCCGGGAGGGGCCGCTCTGCGCTCTGCGGGAGGCAGCGTGTTCCCAGAGGGGGCAGAGCTGCTGCTGTTGCTTTTCTTTTTTTAACAGAACCTACTTCCGTTTTTCATAACCCATGGTAACCAACCGGACCACATTCAATTCTCTGTGTTTTATAAAAAGCCAACGAGTACACAGATGATCCGAAAGAAGACATCAGGACTTCTTGGACTGTAGACTTGGTCCTGATACGTTTTGCAGTGGTAAGAAAGGATAATCATACATTTGAGAGGGCGTATTATTTGATAATAATACATCAAGTAATACATTTGATTCACAGAGGGAGGACCGTGCCCTCCAGGGACCCCACACACCGGGAGAGAACCGAGTGTTGATGGCTCCTCCCAATTCACAAGCCCGGGTCCTGACACAGGAAGTGTGGTGGGCAGGGGAGACCTCACATGAGTTCCTTGGGGTTTTTTACTGTTTTATCCTCAGGAATAACAGGAGAAGCCTCCACTCAGTGTAGTTACAGAGAAGCTGGAACTGGTGTGAGCACGTGAGTATCCCTAGTCCCAGCCGGGCCGCAGAAGCCACTTCCTGTTTCCTGGCTCACCTGCCGCAGGTTCAGGCACACAGTCTTGTTCAAGGGCCCTGTGGTGTCAGGAAGCCACCTTACAGGCCACCTAATGCCGTGTTCCCCGCCTTGGTGGGAGCCAGGAGCAGGCGTGGACCAGTGCAGTGGGGGCACACGCCTTTTGGAGGGCATGGAAGAGGCTGGCGGGATCACACAGGGAGTGGCAAACTGCTTTGCCTGTAACAAGAACAAGCAATTGGACCAGGATATAACTATGCTTTCTGACAGTGGTCAAAAAGAAAGTTCAAAAAAATACTGATCTAACCTACCCTCTCCCACTCCCATCCTACAGAAGAGAAGACTGGAGAGCAGGAAGCTGGAAGGTCATGTCCAAGTTCGAAGAGGCTGAGCTGAGGTCAGTGTTTCTCAAACCATCTGTGATAAAGAACAGCTTTTATTTTTTAAAAATGTCCTATCCATTGCACACTAATACGTCTGTAAAATATGATAAAAAATGAATTACTGGAAAAATAAAATCAAGAGTCATGCAATAGAAAAGCCCCAATATCTCACTATTAGATTCAGTAGACAAAACACACTGACAAATTGCCCTAGAAGTTTCTAGACCTGTGTGTCACTTTCTGCTGGTGTCCGCTGGCCTTGCCCATAACCCTTCCTCTGTGGATTTTGATCCGTATCCTTCGCCGTAATAAACCATGGCTGTGAGTCCGTGAATCCTTCTAGCAAATTACTGAGCCTGAGGGTGGTCTTGGGGACTCCTCATCTTTGCACCCCGGTATAGGCTGTACCCCATCACTCCACAAACCTGCCATCCCTCCCACCTAAATTCTGTGCTGCAGACGATGACAGTAATGAGATGATCAACGCAGTTTATACCCGTAGAGGGATGAATCACGAAACCAACAGAAGACACGTCCCAAGTGTCTCTCCCATGAAAAGTCCCAGCAGGCGGCCTCTGCCCTGCTCCGGCCCTCTCATCCTCTAGTCCACCCTCCCTGCTTCCCTTCACCTGCTGACAGCTCCGCCCCCTAAGAGTTCTGCCCGCCAGGGGCTTCACCAGATTACCCTCAAGCTGTAAAGGGACCAGAGGACAGAGGTGTCCCTCTGAGGGGGCCCTAGACAGCCATCAGCCCAAAGGACAGCAGACGCCTGCTTCTGCCTGGATGAGCTTTGCTTTGCTCAGAAATGCAAGGCCTCATTGACCGGATTGTCTCCGGAAGGGCAGTGTGCTCACTGGGAAAGTAGGACTTGAGAAAACAATTCCCCGACTCCTCTCTCCAAAGCAGTGCTCTAGGCCGACCTTTCTGTGAGAAGCAGCTGGTGGTTATGGTTTTTGGAGAGCAGAGGTCGTTCTCTGCCCCAAGGTGGCTGACAGCACCTCCTAAATCCAGGCTCGCACGATAACCTGACCTTCAGGATGGTGACTGAAAGGTCTACACTGATGGATGGCTGATGACGGTCCTCAGTATTGGGCTGAGAAGAATTCTGAGGCTGCGCCAGGAGGAGTACCGTGTGCCTTTTGCCACGTCTGCCATGAGCAAAGCGTCAGAATGATGCACGTACCACGAAGTTGGAACGCCTACCCTAACCTGCCACTCCTCAGTGAGCCTCTATGACCTACCGATGGGCACAAGTAGATTCACAGCCCTGCCCTCGCACCAAAGCGTCACAGGTTTGATTCCCAGTCAAGGGCACAGACCTCGGTTGCAGGTTCGATCCTGGGGTGTGTGGGGGAGTTCATGTGTCTCTCTCACATCGATATTTCTCTCTCTCTCCCTCTTTTCTCCTCCCTCCCTCCCACTCTGACTAAAAAAATCAATGGATATAAAAATATCCTCAGGTGAGGATTAACCAAAACTATAAGTAGGTTACAGTTGTGAGTATGTGAAACACAGAGTTTATTCTTGTATTGTTATTTATTTATTATTTTATTATTTACTTGAGCAACTGTAAACCTACTTTTGCTCATATACCAGTTGGACAAAGGCTTCCGTGGCAACGAACCTTTACCCAAGCAAAGAAACCATGGCAACGAATGAGTGTTGGCTCCTCCGTGTCTTTCTCATGCCCAGTGTCCGAGTCAAGGATGCTTTTCTGAAGTAAGCCTCTTTCTGAGCCCTCGGGTACTCCTGGCATAAAGAAGCCAACCCTATCGGTATCTGTTTTTATTATTCTCTTCTGCAAAGATTATGGGATAAACAATGTATAAACAGGGGGAAAAAATCAAGACAAACTCTAAAAATAAGGAGTCCTGGTTGGGTTTGGTCAACTCTTTTGTGTTCTTGCCATGTGACTCATTGGTGAGAAAAACTCAAATTACATTCAATTTATGAGTAACTTGATGGTGTGCAACCAAGGAATGAAGAAATCTTGCAAAACAGCTCTGTTTCCCAGGGCTGAGCGTCCCAACAGTGAGTTAGAGCAACCCGCATGACCAAACTGGCAGGCCTGGATCCTGGCTGCCTGGCCCGGCCCCCGCAGGCCCCAAGCAGCAAGGAGAACAGCCCTACAGCTGAGGGAGTAGCTGGCCTCCCCTCTCCCCCCCGCCCACACACACACACACACACACACACACACACACACGCACACACACACACACACACACGCACACACACTTCCCAGGCTTAACAAATCAGAGCTGGGTGGACCCCCCACAGGCCTGTCTCCTAGGGTGACGGGAGGTCATGCTTTGTTATTCAGTGAAGCAGAGACTTCCTGCACCGGTTCTGTCCTGCTCAGGAAGGAAGGAAGGCAGCCAAGAGGAAGGGGTGCTGTTGACTGTCCTCTCAGCCGGCGAGGAAGGAGTGGGTGCGGGAGAGGAGACCGCGATGTAAAAATAACCGCCAGGGTGGCTGCCGTGTTTCAAGTAACTCTGCTAAGGCAGGCGCTGTCTTTTTATTATTATTATTATTATTAATTATTGTTTTAAATGTCTCTTTATTGTTGAAAGTATCACAGATGTCCCCTTTTTTCCCCATTGACCCACTCCACCCCACACCACCTCCCAGGCCTTCACCACACTATTGTCTGTGTCCATGGGCTACGCATCTAGGCATATACCTTCCCGGTGAGTCACTCCCCGCGCTCCCCACCCCGCCTTCTGGGTCTTTGTAACCTTTTTCATTCATGATCACAGTGGCTCCAAAGAGGTCCCTTGGTGGATGGGAAGGCTGTGGCCCAGGGCCCCACGGCCTCGGCAGCGTGTTCTCCCCGTGCACCCAGGGGTGCGTTTCTGAGGCCGCAGGCAGACGCGCGGTGAGGCCTGTCACACGGGCGGAGGAAGGCTTTCTGCTTGGAGGGTTTTGCCTGGAATGTTCTGCGGGAGGGTTTTCTTCCCCCAGCGCCTCACATCCTAAATGCAGTGCCCCAGCATCTACTGAGCAGACCGGACAAGCCCCATGATGCTCGGTGTATAGCTTCTCCGCATTTAGAAGGAGCAGCTTTTAATGGGAAATGGGCTGGATGCTGCAGCCCATGTTAGACATTTGTCTCATTTTGCCAGGAAGTGATTGATGCCTTGCGTCCATTATGCCTCTCGTTGGACGGAGGGGAAAGTATCCACACAAAACAGATTCAATGCCCAATAACTGCGTGCATCCTGCTCGGCTCCCGCGGCAGATCCTGGGCACGCGCTGGCCGGGCTGCGTGCTGGTCACCGAACAGCCAGAGCCGCGGCGGCGGCTGCAGGGGCTGCAGGGCCAGCCACGCCGCACGCTTTCCTAGAGTTAACGAGAGGAGAGCCGCTGGGATTAGACCGAGGTTGGCTAGAGTTCATCTTTGTCATCCCTGCTCATTTGTCACTGAAAGCAGCTGTGCGCTGCCTGGCAGGCCTTCGGGTCACATGCATGCCCGGCTCTTCTCCCCCTTCCCAGCGTGGGAAGGAGGAACCCCCCTCCCTCTCCCCACACCTCCCCGCCTCCCTGTGAGTTCTCCAGCAGTCTCTCCATTCCTGCATTGTCCTACTAGGTACTGCCCTGCATGCTCTAGAAGGGGGGTGTCCACAAGCAGCAGGCCTGTAGTGCCTTCCAGCCCCTAAAACAGGCCTTGCACACAGTAGGTGCTCCATAAATGCTTTGTGGAAATAACAGGCCCCATGCAAGTAACTGAGCCTGAGCAGCCTGTGTTCGAATGGAGACTCGTCACAAGCCTCTTTGAGCTCAAATCTGAATCCTTATTGCTCTATGTATTCTAAAAAGACCGCGGCTTGGAAGATACAAGAGACTTTGCCATAATAAAGGAATTCTACATCCATGAGTTTAGAAGTCCTGAATGAAAAAATGAAAGCTAGATGGGCTTGGCATGGTTCACATTAGACGTATGTAGCTTACTGCTTTCTTAACCAGCTTAACTTGGTATTCAGTGCTCAACAAATGTGAAATTGCTTTATTTTTCTTATTCATTCAAATGAAATGAAAGGCCCATCACCCCCACCCTTTTCAAAGATCAGGGGAAAATGTCTGATTTTTTAATAAAAATGATGAGGGTAACTGTTATGTTCATGGAAAAGAGCCTAAAGTCAGAAAGTAGAAAATAATAGTCAATCCTAAAGCGCTTACACTTTATTTTGGAAGGAAGCCCAGGATTCTGACACAGAAGCAAACACATTTAGACTCCGGGAGACAAACTCAACTCAAGTCTGTCTCCCCCTGAGTCTTTCCTGGGAGATAATGTTTAGAAGGCAGGATCACTATTAGGGGAAAAATACGTATATCATGTCAGGGGCTCAGTGATTTCAAACAAACAAAACAAACAAACAAACAAACAAATACTAGAGGTAAATTTCAGCTTCCAGCATGAATCTGAAAGCGTCAACACTTGACCCCAGGTGTTTGGATCTTCTTGAATATTCTTTTTTTAAATATAAGCCAGAGTTTATTTCTATTTAAAACAATGGGTCCAGGGGTCCAAAGGCCCAAAGATATTTGGGTTTAATAAAAGTGATAGTCTAGTGCCTGCTGCCCATGCCTCCATTTCACACTCGATATTTCTGCACCTCTGAGTGTTTCTAAGGTTTGATAATTCTAAGGTGAAAGGTAAATCTCTGAGTTTTGGCAAGCTTCATACAAAATGAACATTACAACAGTAACAGCAAAAACAACTCCAGAAACAGCCATTATCATTGCAAGAGAAAAAGGTATATAACTCGATAAGAAAGCTTCCACAGAAATTCCCAGTAGGAGAATGCTTAACCCAATATTAAAAAATGAGATCCATTTGTAAAAATCCTGGAGAAACCATCCCTGCTATAGTCTCCTCTGGTCAGCAGCTTGAGAAAACGGGATCATGATGAGTCTTATCTGGTATTAAATGCAGCTCTTGGACAATGGAAACCAGCAAACACCCTTCGAGATGAAATCTTCTTGAAGATTCTTAAGTGTGTCTGGTCACAAGGATTTGCCAAGAGATATTAGTCATGAGAAATTTTGTTCTCCTTCGAAGATAAAGAGCGTTCCCCTTCCAAACGCTACCAGGGATGTGAAGGCAACCTGGCTGTGACCTGTCACCCCACTGATGGCCAGGGTTGACTCGCCAGGGTGTCCCCCTCCCTCACTGCTCCATCGCCTCCCTCCCAAAGCTGCACACTCAGTCGAAGAGCAAAATCTTCCCCAAATGAGAAGGACCATTCTCCTGTCCAGGGCATATGCTCGAACCCCAAGCAAGCCCCCCCAAACTCCTCACCAACACAAGAATCCTGGCGTCCCAACCCCTGTGTTGTATCCTCTGTGGATTGTATCTAGAACTCACGCTCCCTTTTGCTCCCCTAAGGGAACTCTGATTTTCATTTACGTAGCTTTCTCCACCGCATGCAGCCCATGGGTTTGGGGAGGGGTGGGTCCCCAAATCGGGAGGCCGCCGCTTAGTCTAAGAGGGAGAGCGGGGTAGCTCTATCTCAGACCCTGCAGTGCGGGCCCAGGCACAGAGAAGGGCGTTCAGGCAATCATAGCCTCGGTGCAGCTGTGCCCGCGGCCCAGCCGGCTCCTGAGCCGCGGAGAGGTTGGCGGGGAGGCGTCCCTCCCTCCGCTGGTGGGTCTGTGGGGGCCGAGGCGACGCTGTCAGCAGGGAGGACCCAGGCTGAGGACACGCTGACCCTCGGGAGGCAGGGGGGAGAGACAAGGAGAACCCGGGCTCCAAGGACCCGTGAGCCAGGTAACCAGCGCACCTGAAGCCGCCGGACTCTGGCCTGGGGGGGGGGGGGGCGGTGCTGGTGAGGGTGCTCGTTAATCCAGCGCCCAAACCCAGCCACGTGGGAGAGGGGAGGGCACCATCAATATTCATACCAGGACCACGGGCGGGAAGGGCCTGGGTCAGGCCAACGGGAATGGGTGGCCCTGACCGTCACTGCTCGAAACCGAGGCCTGGTCCCGAACCATCGCCCGCAGCTGAAGGAAACGTGAGGTCAGTTTCTCAGAGGGGTGACGTCCGACTCCTGTGATTTGGGGTCCTTCCTACTTCCTTCTCTAAGACAACGGGGTCTTTCAAAGCCCAGGTGTATGCACTTACATGCATGGCCCATGGTCACGGGCAACGGGGTAGTGAAGACCTGCAGGGGTGGGTAGGCGCGGGGGAAGGGGGCGGGGGCTGGGGGAAATGGAAGACATCTGTAATACTATCAACAAGAAAAAATATTTTTAAAAAAATCCAGGTGTGATCATAGGCTCCCCCGCTTACCCTATAGCAGCGCCCCAGCTCTCTCCCTCCTCTCCCCGCCCCCCCCCCTGTAAAGCCGAAGAGCATTTGTTTGTGGGGTCTCTGTCCTCCCAGCCTCTCCATCGCTTTGTGAGGTCTGCAGGGAGCAGCCCTTCCTCCCCTCCCCCCCCTCGGAGGACTTCCTGCACCAGGGCTCCCCTCCAGGAAGCGCCCACTCCTCTGGCCTCCCCCCCCCCCCCCAGGGGCGGGCCTGGCGCCTTTGCTGCAGGGCCTGGTAGACCGCCCCTCCCTTCCTGGTGCCCCTCTCCCTGTGCAGTGAACACGGCCGTGTGGTTCCTGTTCTTTGTGGTGAGAACCCTTCACAACGCCCGCCATGCAGAGACACCAAGCACACGTGTCCATTGACGGACCGAGGCCAGGCCTGGACGCCAAAGCTGAGGCCGCGGCAGAAACCCCCAAACGGCCGTCTCTGAGTTCAGCGTGGCCCTGCCCCGCGGACCGAGGGGCTGTCCCTCACCCTGACTCTGACTCTGGATGAGGCTTGCAGCCCCTCCCGTGTGGCCAGTGTCCGGAGCTCAGTTTCAGAGGCTCCCGGGGAGGGCCGGGGAGGGGCGGGCGCAGGCAGGTGCTGTGAAGCCAGCCAATCTGCTGCAGGTGCGCAGGGCTCAGGAGGGTAAGTGCTGTGATGTCTTCCTGACCCCTAAGCTGCAAAGGGGCAATTTCTTCTTACATTTTCACTTATGCAACGGCCAAAGCTATCTCTCCAACAAGTTCCTTCCCTGTTGGCTGGCACAGGTGAAGGTAAAGTCATCTCTCTTGTTATCTCAGCCTCATATGAGCTCCCTAACCAAGGTTCCTTAGCAATGTCCCTGTAAGTGCTGGAGACAGAAGATGGAAGGAAAGTTCTTGTGCCCTGGCCTGAGCAGTGGTTAGAGCATCAGCCTGCGGACTGAAGGGTTGCGGGTTCGATTCTGGTCAAGCGCACGTACCTCGGTTGCAGGCCTAGGCTCATCCCTGGCCCTGGTGGGGGCACGTGCGGGAGGCAGCCAGTCAATGTGTCTTTCTCACATCGATGTTTCTCTCTCTGTCTCTCCCCTCCCTTCCACTCTCTCTAAAAAATAATCAATGGAAAAAAATCCTCGGGTGAGGGTTAACAAAAAGAAAAAAGAAAATGGTTGCAAGTCTTGCCTGCATCTGTGGTCACACACGCTCTTACTCGGCCCCAGGGATGACGGGGCGGCCTCTGTCACCAGGCGGCCTGCTCACTGCTCTGTCCGCGCTCCGGGAGCTCCGTCTGCTCCCCCTGCTGCCGCGTTTGCCCCCTTAGTCAGCGAGTCTCCCAGGTTTCTCTCTGCCTCCAGCTGCCTGGGGAGGTGGGCAGGGGCTGAATGCACGGACGCTTGGAGAAGGCACCAGACTCTGGTCTTCCTGCAAGTGGACACTGACGCTCCCTCAAGTTTTCTTATTTTCTTTTTTAAGTGTTTTTTTTTTAGATCTTTTATAAAATCACTGCAAAGACATGGTTGAAGGTGCTACCCAAGGCCCTCATATGAGGATTCATACAAAAAAAATCCCTCATAAAGTTCAGTCCCTGGAAAATATTCTCTCTGGACGGTTTTCTCTAATCTGGCACGTGGTCGGCACCATGGGTCACGACACCTTTGTGTCCTGGTTAGAGACCATGGGCACTGCGTTAGCCACCTCGCCTGAGCCCCGTGCCTGAGCTCCTGCTGACTCTGTCTTCACTCCCTGCTTTTCACACGCTTTCATATTTTAAGCCACCGTAAAGCCCCCTTTAAAGTAGGGCATAGACGATCAAATTCTTTTTCCTAATATTGAAAGTGTCTTTAGTCTTATGAAACCACATTCTCTTAGAAGACTAGAATCACTCTTTTTTTTAATCCCCCAGAGGGCTAAATTCTCATGGTGAACTATGACCTTCAGGTCCGCTACGCAGCCAGCCCATTTCCTGGACTTCATTTCCTCCGCCTCTGGTTGTCTCCTCCTGAGCCAGATGCATCCTCCAGGCGCCGAGACACCAGCCTCCCGAGGGCGCTGGGAGCCGGCCAGGCTTTTTTCTGTTTGGGCTTGAATGAATATTTTATAGGGAACCTCTGGATACCCTCCAAGAACTGAGCCCAGGACACAAAATCGAGGGAGAAAGGAGACTTAGCTCTTGATACAACCAAATAGCAAGGACATGCATCTGTAGCCTTGCGAAGCTTCACACCATGTCAGGGACAAGGGTCCAGTTTGACATCCTCCCTTGGAACAGGGTCAGTCCCCCTGCTGGCTGATCACAGCCCCGTGGACGAGGCCTGAGCCGTCTCCGGCTGGTGGGAGATGCCACACTCACTACATCCCATCAACTCTCCACGGTGTTGCCTCGAATCTTTTAAGTAGTGATCGGATGGTCATGCCACGGGGGCAAAAGAAGATGGAGCACATCAGTTAGAGCTAGCTGTGATCCAACTTGTACTCAGTGATGGCACCGTGATGTGAGGTCATTGTTACGTGTCTGGTTGTGCTGAACTGTAAGTTCATGACGACAGGATTCGTCTTTTTATCATTCGCGGCGACGTGCACGGCTCCTGCACACAGTGCCTGTTCACTCTGTGTGTGCAGGCGAACGGATCCTGGTAATCAGCAGAAAGGCGTCGGTTCTCACAGCTTACTGCAATCCCTATTGCTCGTACACAGTCAAACCAAGTTGTTGGTTCATGTCTTTCTTTTGCAAATCTTCGTTCAGCCGATGTTAACGTGGGATTGGAAGTATCAGGTGGCTCAGGCTTCAGGGGATGCACAGCCTCGTGGCCCAACTCCCAGGGGCTCTGTCCACGTGGATCCCAAGTGCTGACGCCCCTGTGGCTCAGCCCCTCCCGTAGGAAAGCTCGGACAGCTCCCCGTAGGAAGGACTCCTCTCAGAGGCCACCCTGCAGACTCTGTCACATCCCAGGGGGCCCCTCGCCTGTGGCTGAATCACTGGCAAGCAGAGTGGAATTCCTAGGATCATCAGCGCATTAGGAATCACTCACCTGGGGTGGAGGGGGGAGGCATCCCTCCCTGAAGCACAGTCACCCAACTCGGGGAGAGGGAGTTCCCGACAGCAGCTGCCACCCTTCGCTTCAAACCATCAGAGTTTCCAAGAACATGGCTGTCCAAGGCCCGATAGAGCACCCGGAGCAGCGGGGAGCACGGAGCCAGGAGCCCCCGTGAGTAAGAGGAGAGTAGACACAGCAATTGCTGGAGAAGAGAGGTCACAGCTGCCACCGGTTTCCCTCGAAGGTAGGGCCCCTGCCAGGGGCTCTCACACCCACGCTATGCTGTCTCAGCCGCCACAAATGTCACAGCCGCAGGGATGGCCTGGAGCCCCGATTCCTCTGTGGCAGGTGAGGCAATTGGAAAGGGCGCCGGCTCTAGCATTAGATGGGCTCAGTGTGAATCCTGGCTCTGCCTTGACTAGCGGTGTGACCTGAGAAATGTTATTGGATGTCTGGGAGCTTCAGCTTAAAAACGGAGATAGCCCAGCCGGCATGGCTCAGTGGTTGAGTGTCAGCCTACAAACCGGGAGGTCACGGCTTGATTCTCCTTTAGGGCACATGTCTGGGTTGCGGGCTCGATCCCCAGTGTGGGGCATGCAGGAGGCAGCCAATCAATGATTCTCTCTCATCATTGATGTTTCTAGCTCTCTTTCCCTCTCCCTTCCTCTCTGAAATCAATAAAAATATATATTTTTAAATGGAGATAGTATCTCCTTTATAAGATTGTCGAGATTTTTATTCTAATCGGACAAAAATCTAGCACATGCTCGGAACTTGTTTAATCTGTGGCTCTTAAACTTCGCCGTTCTAAAGAATCACCCGAGAGGCCAGCTGGGCATGTGGGTTCCTGGGCCTCACGCCCCAGACATTCTGATTGATGCCCCTGAGCCCAGGAACCTGCGTTTCCCACAGCTACCCCCAGGGGGCGCTGATGTAAACGAGTCACTGGCCACACCCTGAGAAGCTCTGCGGGAGGTATGGCTGCTGCTGTGGTGTTGTTACTGTGCTGTTACTTACTCAGTGAAGTCTGAGCATGATGCATATCTCATGCAACAAGAAATTCATCATAATTTTACTTATCTATCTATAATTAGCTGCACGTCATGAAAACTAATTAAATCTGAGTTTTTGAAGCATGCCATGGTCCCACTGGTTACTGCTGAGTTATTCCTGGGGCATGCTCCTCGCCTGAATCCACCGGGCGCACGGGCCTTGAGTGGGAAGGCCCTCCCCAGGGAAGGAAGGCAGCCACCTCTACCTGTGCGGCCAAAATAAGACTCTTAGTGAAATTACCAAGCGGCACACTTCTTTACTTTTTTGTTTTTTTAATCCTCCTCACCCAAGGATATTTTTCCCACCAATTTTTAGAGAGAGTAGAAAGGGGGGGGGGGGGCTGATGGGGGGGGGCATCAAACACCAACCAGGGCCAGTGCCCTTGACTGGGAATTGAACCCAGTGCACAGGCTGATGCTCTAATGGCTGAGCCCAGCCGGCCAGGGCCCCAAAGGGCTCATTTTCTGACAGCTGGCCTCAGGCCCGGGTTAGTGAACAGTCAGCCCCACCTGACTCTCTACCTCGGTCTGTCCAGTTGACTTCCTGCCCCAGGAAAGACAAAATGCCCAGGAGAACAAAGGTCTTTTCTCCCCCACTCTCCCCCTTTTGCTCCCCCTCCCCCACTGCGACACCTTTGGCTCTGCTGATGGTCTCAGGAGGATATAGCACCGCTTCTTGCCCATTTCCAGCCTTGGCTTCCAGCAGTGGTAGCACTCTTACCCTCAAATCCCCATTCCTGCCCATTATTGCAAAAGCAGACTAGAAGACATTTCGCAGAAGCTCTGACTTGGAACGAAAGAGCAGCAGGGAAGAGAAAAGGCAGTCCAGCCACGTCTGAGTTTAGGAGGACATTTAAGGACAGTGCGAAGGGTGACATTTGGTGGGGAGAAGAGTGTGTTGGGAAGCGCGTTCTCATGGATCGGAGGCGGTGGGAGAAGGAAAGGGCTGACGACAAAGCCACATTTAACTGCGAACAGCACTGGGCTCATCCTGCCCGGCTAAGGGGGAGTTGGCAGCAGACACATTCATGAAGAAATGTGGTTTAGATGAGAGTGATCGACTACTCTTTTCCACAAGGGCAAACCAAGGTCAAATGAAATGAGATGAGATGGGAGGAGCTCTGGGTAAAATCCAGTGGCTCCCAAATCTGGCCAGTCGTCAGCATCACTTGGAATGATGCTGGCCTCGTGGTTCCCAGAGGGTCCTGGTCTGTGCAATAAGCACCAGTAAAGTGGTGGAAAGCGATGGAGCTCTGAGTTGCGCAGAGCTAAGGGCAAAGCCCACTGTCACTATTGACTCAGTATGTGATTTGGACACGGTTCAAACTTCTCTGAGCCTCTGCCCCTTCGTCTGCCAAGTGTGGATAAATTACCTTCAGGCGAGGCTATTGTGAGGAGCAGAAATCAAATGTGTCAACAGCCTGGTACATAGTAGGTGCTCACTTAATAGCAGCAATTATTACAGCCGCAGCCAGGTGTCAGTGAAGGCTGCAGCGTGCAGGTGAAAAAGCCATTTGGGACAACCTGCAAAGCCAGGCCTGGCTTTTCGTAGTCGGCTTCAGAAGCGTGTCTTCCTTCTCCAAACCTGACAAACCCCTCCGCAGGCGCAGCCACCTTTCTGTACAGTAAGTGGTGTTGCTGTTCCCTCTGTGATTTGTTGATCCGAGAACAGAGGACTTGACCCCTCCCAGGCGCTGTTTGATTTTAAGTAGGAAAAGTTGACTCGGAAAGTCTGGCTCCGACGTGCTGCCTGGCGTGAGGCTGGCCTTGTGTCACTGGCCAGAGGAGGAGGGGGAATCCCCAAGGACGAGAAAACGAAAGATTTTCTTATAAGCGGGGGAGGGGAGTGAACAAATAAATGTATGACAAAGTGTCCCGTGCCTGGATGCTTATCCTGGGTGGGGACTCAAGGAGGCTTTTTATACCCTGAACTGCTCCAACCTCGCCAGTTCCTTGGTCCAAAATTACTCTTTTTTTCTTCCTCCAACTACACTCCGAAAGCACGAAAACAAATCAATGTAGGGAAGACTTTTCAGTCTTGTTGCTTGAATCCAATGTGACATAAATATGTTGTTACTCCTTCTTAAACTCACTAGCCCTGGACTTTTGGTTCTTCTGTGTGTAGGAGCACAAACACACAGAGACGGAATCCAAAACAGCAGTCAATAAAAATGCACCAAATATTGGGATTAATAAATATTGGGGTTAATAAATGGCATCCTACAGGGATCCCCAGGGATCCGATGTACTGGAAATTACTTCTTAATTTGTAATTATCAATATCTTACATAATGCTTCTGTGAAACCCTGAAAATATGTGAGGAGCATTATGCCTACATAATGACGTTTCTAAGATTGACTTTGTCTATATTTATGGCAGGTTGTTTCTCTTAAAAAGCAATCGTTAAAAATGCGGAACAAGCCACCTGTGGGCCTCGCCCACTGGGCAGGATGCTGGGCATTCACAGTGAACAGTCACTCTGCCAAGCTTGTCACCAGGCACAGGCTGGGCATGGCCCTTACACTCAGCATGGCCCTTACGTAATAGGTGTCAAGGGGGCGTGCTTCTGCCCACGCTGTAATGTTTTTAGGAAGTTACTCTTCCTGCCAAGCAGAGCTCAACCCAATACCCCAGGGCAAGGCTAAGAGTGAGGAGGAGCCAGCAGGAAATGGGGGCGGCGGGGGGCGGGGGGGGGGGCTCACCAGGTGGATGCGTAACCAGCAGCAGCAGACATTTCTGCAGGTTTTTGGAGGGAACCAAAGACTCACTGGGGATTAGATTAATAAATATTTCTGTTATTTGAAATATGGACTCTGAGAAAATATATTCTCCAAAACACAGAATAAAGACGGCCCACAAGAAAGTATGTTCCCACCCAGAACAAAAGAGGGGCTGACGTAGCCTGAGTCCCTGTTATGTTCGAGGCACTGTGGGAAGTAATTGAGAGCTGTCACTGTCTTTCATCTTTACTTGAACTCTAAGATGAGTGCTGTTCTTGTCTCAGAGAGGTTAGCTAACTGGCCCACAGTCACACAGCTGGTGAGAGGCAGAGCTGGGAATTTAACCCAGACAGCCTGCATCTAGAACTGAAACTCTGAACATAGAGAACCAAGCAAGAATTTCGCTCTTTATATCGTCAACCCAACTTATTTTATTTCAACAAAACAATATCATCCATCAGATTAATGTTATTAGTTTGACTTTTCTTGGTTTTGCCATTTTGTTTTTATCTAATTTGTAAATTTATCTCGGATTTATAATTATATTAGATCTAGCAGTCTAAGGCTCTGTACCTAGTTTTAGTTTGTTCATATTTAAAAAGTAATTTAGGTTGACATCGATATCTGTAAGCATTTTTTGCTTTAAAGAAAGGGTCTGTCCTTTACTTAGGCTGTGCAAACACCAATGTAAAAAATAAGAACACCCCTAACTCAACGCAACCTTGTCTTCTGTCCAGTATAAAACCTTGAGCATTAAAGAATATTCGACTGATAGCTGATAATTCTGATTTCTCATTTTCATGGAGCCTTTCTCCTAAGAGTTTAAGGAGCAGAATGGAAAATTTTCAACAGATTAAGATGTTCCATTGCACTGTCCGCATCCTAACAGTTGGGAGGAGTTATTAAAATCACATTAACAACAGCCTGGCATTCGGTGGTAATTTTCCTTTCGATATGGCAAAATGCTTCCGGATACATTATCACATTTATCTTTTCATATCCTGAGGAAGAAGGTGGTGGAAAGCCTCTTTGTCACAACCTCCCAAACAGAGAATGTGAAGTACAGAGAGGTTACATTCACTCACAAGAGGATCCGTGTCCAGCGGCAAATCTATACCCTCATCGCCTTTAGAGTCTCATTAGATGTCACATCTCCGGGGACCTCACGTATCGATGCAGAGAAACCGCCGGGTGAAGAGGTCGCTGCCCCGTGGTGCCTGCTGTCTCCGTGATGGGCCGGTGGCCAGTTCAGGGCGCTGGGCAAGGGCGTGGCCAGAGTCTGGTTTGACCCTGAGCTCTGTCCCTCACTGACTGAGGAATGGCAAGTTCTGTGGGCCTTGGTTCTCTCCTCCATCAAGCGGGAATAATTACCGTCCCTACCGCATGGAGTCAAGTGGATGATGAAATAGGATAATACAGGCAAAGGACTCAGCACTGGCCTCACCCAGGGCCCGTGATGAAGCAGGGGAGCAGTTGCACCCATGTTGGCCATCGTGTTAACATGCATTTCCCTTCTTCAGTGGAGCTAGCGAGCTCCAGGCTCAGAGTTGCCCCCAATCTTAGAAGAACTGCTGAGACGGAGGGGAGGGACCTGCTAGAGGGCCCGGGGGACACGGCAGTCTGTGCACAGAGACAGCAGCTCGTGTGGCTTGTGGTTGAGGCGGCTTTCAGACTGAGCTCAGCGTGGTCTGAACAAGGGGGCTTACGCTCCTAAAACAAGGAATCCAGAGGTGCCGCCGCTCCAGAGTTCGTCACTTCAACAAGTCAGAACCCTCAAGGATCCGGGCGTTCACATGTCTTCAGTCTGCTCTACCCAACAGCCAGCCTGCCCTCCGGCGGCTCCCTTCTTCACAGGAGGCTTTTCTCTCCCAGGATCACACACACACAGCTGTGGCAGAGTCCCGAGGAGGATCGGCTGTCACTTTCTTCTCTCTGTGTTTTGTAAGAATCAGAGAAACCTTCCCCAGAAGCTTCCAGATTTCCCCGCGGAAAGGAAGGTCAAAAGCTTCATTTTACTTAGAATGTCCTCCTGATCCCAAATCAGGGGACTTTAATTTTGGCGAAAAGTGAATTGCTGGGACTTGAGGTGATTTGGGCGATGTCCCTGTGCCCAGGGGCTGCCCAGACGCACAGAAAGGATCGCCCACCGCCAGAGCGTCCCAGAGAGACCAGCGCGTCCCCGCTCCCCCTGCTGACGGGGGAGCTCCTGGAACGGAAGAATTCTCCCGCAAGACACAAGCAGAGACGTCTTGCATGTCCAGTTGGGAGTACCGATGGATTTATTTGCACTTCTTTCTCTTTTTTGCTTTTATTTAATCCCCGAAGACCCTCAATAGGAGGCAGAAAGCTCTCTGATCTGCCGCAAACCAAAGAACAGCTGGGCCGGCTCTCACAGTTTCTACACACAGTGTCCAAATGGTGGTGAACTCCCCCACAGTCATCCTGCTCCAGAAGGGTCATCTAGGTTACCCTGGGAACAACCCCTTTTCCCTGGCCAGGGGGTGGCTTAGCAACAGACATGGAACAGACATGCAGCCCAGCCTGTCCAAGGAGCTGGGGAGGGGGGGGGGAGCCTGGGGAGCTTTCCCTCCCAGAGGAAGATCGATTCACAGTCTCTCTCGCTCAGTTGTCGCTCTTTCCTAAGCCCCTCGTGGCACCATATTCCTGAGCCATAGTCACTCCTTCTTTCCTGGTGGGAAGAGGGTGCGTCCCAGAGAGAAAACCCCCAGCTCCGAGTTTGTGGGCATTTCTCTCTGAACGTGTGTGTGCAGCGATAGAGACTTCTGAGAGCCTCGCATCATTCTAGAGTTTGTTTTTTTTCCCCCTCAAAGACTAAAGAGGGGAAAAAGGACCCTTTCCACTATTCGATTTAACTTACTCAAATAGACTCTCACGTAGCAATATCACTGTGATTTAAGCTTAACTGTAAGGAATTTAAAAGAGGTTGCTTGAAAAGAGTTGTTTTGCCTTTAAAAATAAAACACGACTTCAGAGTAGTTTTGGTTTTCTGTTCCTATGAAGAAGTAAAGCTAAATGCTTTTAATCCTACACGTATCCTTTCCGAATTTCTAGGATCGTGGTTGCGAGACAGAAATTGAAAATTACCCACAAGGGGTCCCCCAGTCATCGCCATCTGTCTACCTCGGCTCCTTGATCTTCTGAGACACGGCTGGTGAGCGGGGGCAGAGATCGCCGGTGCCTCGGAAAGATAACGCCGGTGAGTCATATCCGCCGGGTTTTTTCCTCTGAAACTAGACTTCGTTTCAAGTGTGACCTCTGAGATGAGACACAGCATCAGCTGACTGGCAAGACAGTTGTCAACAGTCACATCTGATGACAGCAGCGTCGGTCTCCAGCAAAGTGTTTTATTTCATTAATGCCGTCCTCTCTGGTGTGGGTGAAAGGGTTAACCGAGAAAATGTATGTCGCAAGCACCCCATGCGTAGGATCCCTTGCCATCACTCCGCAGGCACAGACACTCCTGTGTCATTGCACTGAGCGTTCTTCCGACTTTCACTCCTGGTTCACATTTTTCCAAGATTATTACAGTTTCTCGCTCCTTGAACGTGGACATCGTACCTGAGGACAGGAGTCACCTCTCTGCCCCTGTAGTTCCTAAGAGCACGCAGGTAGGAGATACTCCAGCCAGCAAGGAAGTATTCGCTGAGAATTGGGCCTGATCCCTAGAGGGCAACAGAGTCCAACACTTTGGGCCCGGCCAGCTGCAGCCAGCAGCGGGCGTGGCCATAGGAAGGCAGTGGTGCCAACATGCAAATGAGGCCAGGCTCCAGGCCCTAAAGCTGCTGGGAGTGACCAGATCATCCAGATGGTCGGGACAGCCTTCCCCTTGGATTTCAGTTGGTGTGTGTGTGTGTGTGTGTGTGTGTGTGTGTGTGTGTGTGTGTGACATTACTTCACACATCACCACACCAGATTTTGGAATAGCTGTCCATCTTTTACACCCAGCCTCCTACACACACACACACACACACACACACACACACCAACCCCACCCCAAGAGCCAGCAATTTAAATACCTATAGCATCAGGATTATG
This sequence comes from Myotis lucifugus, assembly GCF_000147115.1. NCBI lineage: Eukaryota > Metazoa > Chordata > Mammalia > Chiroptera > Vespertilionidae > Myotis > Myotis lucifugus. The sequence continues at coordinate 3,269,040 of NW_005871173.1, forward strand.
CCACTTCTCTAGTAAAAATCAGGAAGATTAAGGTAATTAACAGCCCAATGAAAGGGAGCACAGCGAAGTGAACTGTGAAGAACAACACAGAAGCAACTTAAGCTCCTACAAACGTTCTATCATTAAAATACTTGCCAGGGACTGCCCTGTGCCCAGTGCCTTAAAATACTTGCCAGGGACTGCCCTGTGCCCAGTGCCTGACACTCGCACTTAAGCTTTGCACTCATCGGATGAAGGAGCGACTCTGTGGATTAGGTGCCCGAGCCTCACTCCAGGGGAATATCAGCACCAGGACTCCCTCGGCGTCCATGTCCTGGGCCACTTCACTGCAGCACCACTTAGACATTCATTCCTTTAACAAGGGTTTCTTGACTACTTACTTCCCAGGGGCCCTGCACGCCCCTCATTGTCAGGGATACAGAGATAAAAGACACAGCCACCTCCTTCAAAAGCTCATTTTCCTAAGAAATGATTACAGGATGGTATGTCATGGCCACGATGGAGAAGAGTCACCAAATCCAGAGTGGGTGACTTTAATGGCATTGTCTCATATACCACCCTGTGCCAGAAAAGGGTCATGATAGTCTACGTGACTACAGATGCAAATAGCACCCTTCCCTTGTTTTGCAATGCCTACTGCACAGCCCTATTGGCAAACCTGCATCAGAACAAGTTTGGAAGGTTGAGTAGGAGGAACAGGCAATCAAAGAAGAGAAGGGGGGTGGGGGTGGCATGGGAGGATGGAGGGATCCAGGCAAAGGAAAAGGTGGGGAGGCCTGAGAAAGGTGTCTGCAGCTGGAACACAGGTCCCAAGTGGAATGGTGATAAGAAGACCGAGAGGTCGACAGGGAGCCAAGTCACATAGAAGGCTTTTTATATCGTGCCAAGGAGCATAGACATTTGTTCTGAAGACTATGAAGGTCTTTGGGGACATTTTATACAGGAAAATGGTAATATCATAAATGTGATTTCAAAAATATCATTCCGCCAGCATTGCAGAGAGTGGGCTGGAACACAGAAGGTCTCTGGATGGAAGGACCTGGGAGGGGCTTCCTGTAGAGTCCAGGGGAGAGGCACCAAGGACCTGGGCAGACAGTCCTGGTGGGGTTGGACGGCTTGTTCAGGAAGTGGGAGAGATTAGGTTTACTGACCCCATGATTATAATTAAGCACTGTGGGTGAGGCAGGAATGAAGGGTGACTCCTGGGCTCTGGCTTGGGTCACCGGGCGGATGGAGACACCATTTCCTCTGAATAAGCTCCGTGAGGACTAGGGCTGCGGCTCACTCAGCGCTGCGTTGTGAGCACACGGCACAGAGCAGTTGGTCAGGAAGTCCTTGTGGAATGAGTGGTAGCATGAACGCCTGAGTGAGGAGTTCAAATGAAGGACAAGTGAGGGGGTGGAATGATGCTACTTGTAAATATGAGATGCTCATGAGGTGGTCAGGAGTTACAGATATGAGACTGGAGTTCAAAAGAGAGATCTGGTGGCTTCACCGGTATGTATCCAAAGAAACTCAAAACACCAAGCTAAACGATGCACCCCAAATGTTCATTGCAGCGTTACTCACAATCGCCAAGACATGGAAGCAACCTACGTGTCCATGATAGACAAATGGATAAAGAAGAAGTGGTACTTATATACAATGGAATATTACTCAGCCATAAAAAAGAATAAAATTTTACCATTTGCAACAACATGGATGGATCTAGAGGGTATTATGCTAAGTGAAATTAATCAGACAAAGAAAGACAAATGCCATATGAGTTCACCTATGTGGAACCTAAAAAACAAAATAAATGAATAAACAAAACAGGAACAAACTCCTACATATAGAGAACATGTTGATGGTTGCCAGATAGGAGGGGATTTGGGAAAATAGGTGGAAAGGGGAAGGGATTAAGAAGTACACTTTGCCAGTTATAAAAACAGTCATGGGGATGTAAAGTACAGCATAGGGAATATAGGCAATAATCTATAATTATAAAAGCATAATATGCTAATTAGACCAGACATCCTTCAGACGGCCTTCCGGACGAAGCCCGGGCTGAGAGGGAAGCCCAAGGTCCCGGGTGCCAGGGAACGTGTGCTC
>NW_005871173.1:3271984-3300542 GCF_000147115.1 Myotis lucifugus
GCAGAGGCTCTGGAGGCTGCTGATGCTGGCATGGGGTGCTGTGGCGGGGGGCCAGCCCTTCCGGGGCATGGGCCGCCTGCCCTCCTGGATGCTGAGTGGGGGCCGGACCCTCCCAGAATGAGCGGGGCTGTTGGCACAGATCTGCAGGCCTCCTCCATGGCCCTGTGGGTGACTAACGGCAGAGACAGATCGGTACCGAAAGGGCTGCCCCTGCTACCTACCTGGTGCTTCACAGACAGGGCGAGCCGAGAGGGGAACAGAACAGACCACTTTTCCCCCAATGACGATTTATATTTGGTGTTATTCTGTATCAGTTTCCGACGTACAGCATGGTGGTTAGATAGTCATGTACTGTACGGAGTGGTTCCCCTGATATTTCAAGTACACACCTGGCCCCATATATTTAGAATCAGCCTCATTATGTTTCGAGTGTGTTTCGAGCAGTTATTACAGTATTATTGACTTTATTCCCTAAGCTATCATTTACATCTCTGTGACTGTTGTAACTACCAATCTGAACTCCTGAATCCCTTCACCTTTTCCACCCGCCCTCCCAACGGCCCCTCCCATCTGCATCTGTGAGTCTGTGTCTATTGTGTTGTTAGTTTGTTTGTTTTGTTCCTTAGATCCCACCTATAAGTCGAATCACATGGTGTCTGTCTTTCTCTGTCCGACTGATTTCACTTAGCATGACACCTCGAGGTCCGTCCACGCTGGCGCGGGCGGATGTGAAGAAGCCGCCGTCACGTTGGTCCCTGGGCTTAGCTGACTGGCCCGGTGTGGGTCAGGCCGGGAGCCACAAACCCGGTGACTTGCCTTCTGAGCTGGAGAGATAGCAAGTGAGCTTCCCTTCCCGGTGGGATCCCACCTTCTCCACGAGTCACCCCCTGACTATGCACCTGCCTGCCTTACTGGCAATTCCTGAAAACCCCGAGGGGAGGTCACGTGAGATTTCATCCTAGAAAAATTTGCAGGTGAAGAAACAGGGCCAAGTGGCTCCAGTGAATTCCTGGCAAGTCTAGAATCAGCCTCCTGACGTTCCTCGTGTGCGGCACCAGCTGCCCAGCCGCATGGCTTCCTGTTCTCCACATGGAATGTCTATGAACTGAGCCGGCCTCGCGCCAGGTGCGGCTCCCACGGCAGAGGAAGACAGCAAAGCAGGCGTCAAGGCTCACTAACCTCACCGGGGCCCTTCCCGAAGATGGGCGCACTGAGACACCCAGGCGGCCTTGTAACGTCCCCGCTCACACGATGCAAATGCATGCATTTTTAGGTGCCTCTCTGAGCCGGTTGCTGCACTGAATCAAGATCCTTTCACCCTGGTATTCTGGTCTGAACTAGCCTGCGGCGCTGTGTCCCATCCCTGTGCCCTCTCTGCACCTGGTTCCACGTCGTTATTCTGCTCCTGCCCCTTCGCTTTCCCATCCGAGTGGCCCACGGAGGCAGAGGAGCACAGCCTCCGTGTAAGGAGGCCACAGGGCCTCTCCTCGGTAAAACCGAGGGGGTGCATACACTGTGGAAGCAGCAGCAGCAGGTCAGTTGTGATCAGAAGCGGACCCCTTCACCGCCCCCCTACCCAGGCCGTGCTCAACCCTCCTCTGTACAGCAAGTGTGCAGAGGAAGCGAAGCGTAACCACACCGAGGCTAAAAAAAGTCACACTGGTTTCTGTATGTGGCTTTTGTAAATCAGTTTAATTACGTCACGTTTCCACCACGAACATGTGATGATAAGGTCAGGGTTACCCAGTAGAAGGCAGAAAAAACCCCGGATGTATCACCATATGGCACCCTCCTACACAGTCTGTTTTTCCCTACGAGCTGACGATGAATCATGTGTTGACATCGCGGGGCCATCGCATGTCGACGCGAGGTGGGCTCCCTGGAGCGAGGCCGGGAGCAGGGCTGTTGCGGGAGTGGAAGGCTGGCACTTCCTCCTGGAGGCCAAGTGTGACGACTCTCCCTCTCTGCACTCTCTGGACTTAAAGAGCCACGTGTCAGAAAGTTACAGCTACTGCCTCCAACGCTGAACTGTGGCCTGGGCTCCACCCAGTCCTCTTGCAAAATGCAATTACAGATGCCAGTGCTTTGAGATTTGCATGGACATGATCCAAATCAACTTAAAATAGTATCAAAGGCTGCGTAGAAACCTGTGATGTAGATTTCTGCAGAGGGACCAGGAGGAAGGCCAGGAGTCATAAGCCTTTTCGGATCGACCTTCTGATTTGTTTATCATTTGACTGTAGTTCAGTGATTTTCCAGACGGAAAGGACTTGGGTTAGACTGGGCAGCGTCCACCCGCCATCCTGGGCCAAACATTTCACATCTGCTAATGTTCCATCCCGACTCTCTCGCAAAAAGACTGTAATAATTATTCACAAGGGAGCCTCGGGAACAAGTCGGACATGAGCCAGGAAAATCTATCGTGGCAGACTCTTTCGTACCAAAAATATTTAGGGGAGGTCTTGGGCCCATCCGCGTAGCTGACGGGGACTCTCTTAGCCCATTTCCCCACTAAACTAGCATCATAAAAATTTTAAAAATAAGAAGCTTTAAGAGAAGAATTGATCAGAACAATAAAGACAATATTTATAGTACACATACTTTTTTCTGGAAGGTTTTAATGAAACAAATACTTAGCTACCTATCTATGAACTCCGGCGCTGTTTAACTGTATCGTGGTTTTTGTCGGGATGTTGTCATAATGCTTCATTCTAACTTTTAAAAAGCCTGACGCCTGGATACATACAGACACCTACCAGCTCATCTGTCCAGCTGACAGGGGATGAGGGTTCCCAGGGATTGGGCCGGCCTTGCACATCCTGGGTCACCTGCTTGCTGTCTACAGCATGTAGGTGCCCGCCCCTCCCAGGCCTAGCCAGTCACTGGCCCTTCTCCAGGAAAATGAAATGGAACAAAGAAATCTTTCCCCTTAGCTGGACTTGAAATGTGCAAGCTTGGGAGCAGCCAGGGACCAAGCTCTCTCCCCGCCGCCAACCCCCTCCCCTCCCCTCCCGCCCGCCCTGAAGAACAGGGGAAGTCGGTCCACAGAAACCAGAGAGAAAGCCCTGATTTCTTCCCAGGCTGGTGGCCAGTCCATGCCAAGGCTCAGCTGCAGGCTCATTCCTGGTTCTGTTTGACAGTCCTGAGAACTTACATTCTCCCTGTTGGTTTCACTCTGGGTGTCTCCTGGCCCATACAACGGAAAGCTCTCTAACTATAGTACAAATTCTTATTTCAGAATCACACCATTCCATGGGGTTCTGGGTTCTGGGCTGATGTAACATCAAAAGCTTGCAGCTTCTCACAGACACTGGCTCTGAGTTCTTTCTGCAGAGACCCTGTTCATGCTAAGGAAGTGAACTTAACAAGTCCTTTAGCCTCTTTGATTCTTAGTTTCCTAAACCATAAGCTAGAGAAATCAACTCAAACATAATGATGTGATCCAGTTCGAAAAGCTGGAATTTTGGGGTGAGCCTTGGCATAAAGTCCCAGCTCAGTCACCTCTCAGAGCCTGTGTCCTAATTGGACTGTTTTAAAAATTAGAAAAAAATATAGGCCCATGCACTTGGCATGTGACAAGTCCCACATAACAGGCACTTGTAGTATTACTATTACTGTCATTGCTGCTACTGCTCTGCCTTCTCTTCCCAATGGATGGGAAAGTTCTTCATAAAGAACCATAGGGTGTCCCAAAATTCACGCAAGAAGTAATTTTGATAGAAAACACAGGTTTATAATTAAAAATTGTAAATTTTTTATTGATTCATAAAGTACACAGTATAGGGTTATGTATGAAATAGCATATTGGAGGGCAGACCAACAAGAAATTCTTCCTGCCTTTGAACTATCTCTCTTTTATGGAGATATTTCTTCCCAGTTGCCAGGAAGAAATTGTAAGTGAAGTGAGTAGGGAGGGACAAGGCATGTTCATGGTATCAGGGTCAAGGGTCCCAAAGGACTTAGCTTGTGTTGTGGCCACTAAGAAATGACACACAGATCTTTGGTAATCTGATGGCTAAAAAAAAAGAAATAGCACATCAGGTAAATGGCCTCCACAGCTTTGCGAGCATATACGCAAAGCCGTGGTCTTCATTGGTCTTCATTGTCCCTGCTCCTGGGCCATAATTGGTACTTGGTAATGCTTATCAAATTGAAGGGATTGAAATCAAAGGGCAACAGATATTAGGATCTGATTCAATAAACCAAGTAAAATTAGGCTTTTATTTTTTGTTGTTGTTGTTAATGCTCACGCAAAATTCAAATCTTACGTGAATTTTGGGACACCCTATATAAGTATTTCTCTCTTGGACCGTGACCAGCACGGCTAGAGAGCAGATGACAAGTCCTGAGTAGGGGCGACAGGGGGTTGAGAAAAAGAAAGAGACAGACACAGAGACAGTAGGGAAAGCTGGGACCGGGTGGGACAGCTGCCCTCTGATGGAGAGACAGCGTCCCAGAGCTGGTGAGCGCGTTTATGATACACAGCATGATTCCAGGAAGTGTTACTAGAGTTTTGCTGGAGTCCAACCCCAGCGGGTCCAGGGATCCCCAAAGGTGTGGACGGAGTCGGCGAAGAATGAATGACATGGAAACTGGGTTCAGTTCATCAGCATAGCGAGGTTCTCCCTCCAGGATCTCCAGGGAAGTTCTGGCTAGGATCTCCAGTGAAGTTCTGGTCAGGATCTCCAACCAAGTTCTGGTGCCATGTTCTCTCGCTAGGTTCTCCAGCCAGGTTCTCCATGTTCTCCAGCCAGGTTTGATCACCAGGTTCTATAGCCAGGTTCTATCCAGGTTCTTTTGCCATGTTCTGTCTAGGTTCTTTAGTGAAGTTCTGTAGCCAGGTTCTGTCCAGGATCTTTTGCCATGTTCTCTGGCTAGGTTCTGGTTAGGATCTGATGATGATGTGATGAGGATCTGATGATTATTGTCTTGTTACATCCGTATTTATACCAGCCGATTTTAATCCTGTCAATTTCTATTACAAAGGTTAAGGCGTTTCTTATCTCCATTCCAGGGAGTAAAGATTATGTAGCTTAACTACCCGCCTGGCACTTAATTAAGGGGTTGTATCCCCTCCCTAACCTCAGGGAAAAATCCCCACCTGGGGAAACAACCTTTCTCAGAGAGGTGACCTTGGTTAAAACACATGGCGCCAAGAAGGGGAGCAAACATATTAAGAACAGTATGCCATATATGCCAGGTCCCTTGAAACAGCAAGGATGGACCGGCTCCCGGCAGAGTTTAAGACAAAGGAAATTATGTGAAATCATGGTTAAGGATCAAGCTGCAATTCTTCATTCTTGTGGCTTCTTTGTCATTGTCACTCCTGGCTGAGCCCGGATAATTGCGTCCGTTCCTTGCGTCTGGCTGAACTTAGATAATGAAACCCACCCCCTGGCACCTGAGCTAAGGGTCAGGCCGACAACATACCTGCCCCTGGCATAGAATGTTTCCAGGATGTAGCTCTGCTGACGCCACTGGATTCAGCCGACAATCAGCTCATGTGCCTTCCCAGGCGCTCTCTACAAAGAACAATTCCCTAAATAAAAGGGGAAACTAAGAGGATATTTCTCAAAAGTAAAGAGCAGCTTCTGTTTTGTCTCTCCTACTCGGCTGCAGGGGTTCAGCTCTCGGGCAGTCTAACTCCCCAGCTCTGACGGGTTGATCGGGCATAGGTGATGGAAGACAGGAGGGAAATAGACTTTTTCTACCTGTGAAGAAAGAGAAATGCAGCCGGGTGACCGGGGTGCTGCTGGCTGGAGGCAGCCAGACCTGACGCCTGTCCTCAGGCCACTAGCCTCTCTGTAGACCCCGGATGCCGCTGCTGTCCACTCCTTGGGGCGCTGGAAACACTGGAGGTCGTGTGTGTAACAGGGTGCCCAGAGCTAGTTATTTTCATGGCGGCCCTCGCTAGGATGTACACTGCCCTTCCTGTCTTCCACCCACTTCAGCAGAAATGGAATCATCGTTGTGACAGCTTTGCAGAGTGTCTCTGTGTTAACATGAACCCCTGACGTGTTTTTCCTCCATCAGCAATTTTCCTACCAGGTCATCATTCTAGGGAAAGAGATAAATCAGACCTCCTTCCCTGAGTATTTACTACCTTATTTGGGTTTTTTTAGGAACTGAAATTTGCATTCTGTGCAACTTAAAGGGAACAATTTTGGCAGTTCATACCAGGATCCCATTTTCTCTTTAATCACAAATTATTTTAAAAAGTTAAAGGGATCTCATTCTAGGAAAAATAAGAAGTGACTTTATAGAAATAAAAGAATGGTCTGGATTCCCAGTGGCAGGCAGAGTTGATTCTCAAAAGTGCCCTACAAGAGCCTGGCACGCGTGGCTTGTGGTTGAGCGTTGAACTATGAACCAGGAGGCCAGGGTTTGATTTCTGGTCAGAGCACATGCCCGGGTTGCAGGCTCAATCCCCAGTGTGGGGTGTGTAGGAGGCAGCCAATTGGTGATTATTATCATTGATGTTTCTATCTCTCACTCCCTTCCTCTCTGAAATCAATAACTATGTATATGTATGTGTGTGTGTGTGTGTGTGTGTGTGTGTGTGTGTGTGTATTTAATGTGCCCTGGAAGATAGTACTGCTCTGAGGTCCTGGGTGGAGTCTGGGGGGAGAGATGCTGAGCCACGTACACCACAGTGGGGCTGTCCGAACTTCCGTTCTGGGAGGGCCCTGCCGGAAACATCCCCTGTCTCACACGCCATCAGGTGGCAAGGCGATCGACTCATCTGGGTTTGTCCAGGACCTTCTCAGTTGCAAGCCCCGGTCCAAGCGTTCCTCAGTCTCTGGCAAACTGAGATGGTCAGTCACCCCATCAGGTGCTGGTCTGCCCCGCCTCACGTACGTCGAACCCTTTAGCTTTCCTAGACACCTGATCCCTGCCCACTCTGCCCAGAGACCTTTCTTAAATGTTGTTTCTTTTCCTTTCTTACCTAGACAGCGGAAGACAAATACAAGAGAAGGAACTAAGTGTTTAAAGACCGGGCCCTTCTGTCCCACTCCCTTCTCTGGCATCTTCAGCTCGTGGCCCGTCTCCTGTCCCTGGGTGTTTTAGTCTCCCTGGCCTTCTTCCATGCCAGGGAGATTGTCCAGTGAGGCCCGGAACCACTGCTCTGAACGGCCATGGCCTTGGGAGAGAAGGCCATTGCCTCCCTGGTCGCATAGCTCAGGGCCTCCAAGCAGAAACCCCATTACTGGATCAGCAGCACTCGGGGCCTGGCTTTTGGGCTGTATTTGCTTTCTTGCTTTTATGTAAATGTTTTAAGGGAATATTAATTGTTAATTGGCACCATACTACCTTCCTCACCCTTTCTCCTGTCACGTGTGGAATAGCAGGGGGGCGGGTTCCCCTTTCCAGGCGGGGGAAATACATTTGCAAAAAAATAAATATATAAACCCCAATAGGAAATTCCTCTAGCCTGGTACTTTGTTTTTTAAAGCAAAATTTGCTGGGGAGAGGGTGGTTCATTATGGTTATTAGAGTAATATATGCATGTATTATGACAAACTAGAAAAGTAGAGAAGGAATTTTTTTAAAATCACCCAGAATCTCGGAATGGTACCTTTTAAAGCACACTGAATACCCACCAGCAGTGGACGCCGGCAGTGGGCAGTCCTTGGTCAGGTGGGTCCCCGGCCATCCACCAGAGCCACGGCTGTTCAGAACATTCGAGTTCTATGGCCTTTTCTGCACCAGCAGCCACAGCAAACACGGTTCCTCGTTACGGACTGTAGTTCTGCTGCTCCATGATGCTGAATTTATGACAGAGCCTGGAGTCCGTCAACGAGTGCTTCTAGAGTTTCTATGGCAGTGCAGGCCCCTCCGTGGGCAGGCGATACACAGAGTGAGTGTACCAAGTTGTACCAAGTGGCAGAGAGGGCGCTTGGGGGTGGGCAGCCAGGGCACCCATCCTAGTGGGAGGCAGGGGAAGTTTCCTGAGGATGTTGTTCCTAAGCCAAGAGCTGACCAGAGAGCAGGTGACGGCAGAGAAAGAATGGCCCAGGCCGAGGGGCCGCCTGTGAGGAGGCTCAGAGCTGGAGGTCCCTGTTTGAGGGGCAGCATGGAAGAAGGCCAGGGGACTAAAACACCCAGGGCCAGGGAGGCGGGGGCACGAGCTGCAGATGCCAGAGAAGGAAGCGAGGGAGAAGGGACTGGTCTGGAGGTCCATGTTCTGGTTCGTGGCCTTCCACCAAGAGCAATGAGACACCCCCCCCCTCCCCGCCGGCAAGGCTCATCCACGTGGGTGGTCAGGACCCCTGCGTGGGCAGGGCGGGCTGCTGAGAGCAGGGTGGGTGTGGAAGAGAGTGGCCGGAAGTGAGAAACATCTTGAGAGGACTGGGGAACATGGGTGTGTTTGCAAGCTAACTAGGTGACAGTTTCAGTAGAACCTGGTGACTGATTCAATATGCGGCGAGAAAGGGCCCAGATGACAGGTTGCAGGGGAGAAAACAGTCTGAAAGCTTCATCGTTTTTGAGCAAGGGGCCCTGCGTTTTCATTTTGCATTAGGCCTGCAAGTTCCAGAGCCGGTTCCTGGCCAGGGCTCAGTGTCTTCTGTGTGTTTATGCAGGATCTTCCCTTGGCTGACGGGACTTGAACTCCATCCAAGGCCTTGAGATTGTTGATTTATGCTGACAAGAGTGTGAGGCAGCCCCCCAGGCCCGGCTCAGTGCAGTGTGTGTCTGCGAGGGGACCAAGGGTGGTTTGTGATGCAGTTCCCGAGAGCAGGAGCAGACAGAGGCGTACTGTTCGCTAGCGTGGAGACACTTAGGGGACTGAGGGCATGTTAATAACATGAGCTTCGAGTTTGCTGCTTCAGTCAAACAGGAATTTCCCTCACCCAAGTTTCATTTAGGTTAGTGACTCAAGCTAAAAAATTCCATCCGCTCAAGCCAGAGCTAAATGGGTATGCAGTTTGGCAGAAAAGACTTCTTATAAGTGAGTGGTTTATTATTTTATTTGGCTAAGAACGTCACAGGATGTCGGAATCTCATGCAATGCCAAATTTGCATTTGAAAGAAAATTATTATTGAAAGGGTTTAAAAGAAAATTTGTGAATATTCCTATGTTTGATGTTTTTTTTTTTTTACCAAAGCTTAAGGTATAACACAATAAACTGATTATTTAAGGAACTGTCTACAAATTTAATAGAATTGCTTTGCAGGCTTGTAGGCTCGACCAAATAATAATTATTACTTTCATTATTAAGTGTGAAAATACGCTATTAAGAATAACCGAGATATGGATTCACCATTCTAAATTTCTTTAAGTGTCTTACATCTACTTACAGCCAGCAAATCTATACAATATTAAAATTATAAGGCAATTTTAAATATTAAAATAAGGAAAATTTGGCAAGTCCCTCCAAATATTTACAAGGCTACAAATTTTGAAGTCGATTTGGTAATGTTGTTAAAGGAAGGGCTTTGAAATCAGACAGTTTTAGGCTCAAACCTTGGCTCCATGTTGGGCAAGTTGCTTAACCTGCCTGAGACTCAGTTTCCCCTGATGTAAGTGAAGATAACCTCTACTTTCTATGTGTATTCTGCAAGTTGCAATCATTTAATAATTTGTATTTTTTAAACTGTATTTTTTTAGTAGCTGCTAAAGCCCACTTAAATGCAGTCATCTATGTGAGTCTTTGTGAATTTCCTTAAAAATAAGCCTTTGCTCCTTTGATAAGCCACGCAACTGCCTCTGAGGACAGAAGCCAGTGGCTGCTGAGCTAACCTGTTCTGCACAGAACAAAGAGATGAAGAAACTGGTGTTTTCTCCTCAGAAAAAAAGAGGTAGAGAGGGACTGAGGCGGGGAGGACGGGGGAGAAGGGGTCCGTGAACTGGTGTCCCCTGAGGGGCCACTGGATCATATTTGAGGGGTAGGATGGTCCTTAAGGGATGGTGTTTCTCTGAGTTTATCCGCAGATAAAGTGATGCTATTTGTACGGCATTTGTACTAGTTTTTAAGGGCTGTCGCCACAAAGTACAGAAAACGGGGTGGGTTAACACACCGGAAGCATATTGTCTCACAGCTCAGGAGGCTGTTCTGGTCGATTTCATTTAGCAAGAACAGGGCTGTTTAGAATGTGGAGTTTCCAGGGGTTTCAGAGCATCCTCATTCCTCTTCTCTGGTTTTATCTGGGCTCTCTGCGCGGCCCGCCAGGCTCTCCCTGGGCTGCCCTGGGAGTCCGCCCCCTCCTTGGCCCTGCCGACTTTATTGCAACATGAGGGCAGTAGAAATATTCACCAACCTCAACAGGATGTCGTGGCAATTAACAAAGGGATAATTACAGAGCGCGCTCCCATGAAAGCTCCTGATGCAGCTAAATATTATTGTTGCAGGAGCGCTCCAAGGGAAGTCCGGCTGGTGGCTGCGGGTGGCGTGTGAGCTGGGCCTCTCTGCTGGGGCCTCCTTCCTCCCAGGGAGGGGGCCCGGGAGCATCCCGGCCCGGAGGCTCCAGAGTGCTGTCCCCTTTGGCAGCACTGAATGGGGACCGGGCGGGGGGTTGCCAGGTAAATGTGATTGCAGATCGATGGCAAACAATTTTTTCATGTAAGTATGTTTCGTGTAACAGTTGTAAGAGAAGCAGCGCGTACTTATGCTAAAATATTATTCCTTGTTTATCTTAACTCCACATTTAACTGGACATCCTGTTTTTATTTATTTGTTTGCTTGCTTTGGCTGTATCTGGCCACCCCCAGGTCCACAGTTTTAGGGTCAGCATCTCAGGACCATGCTATTTAGACAACACGGTAATCAACTCCTACCTCCATGAGAGGACAGTACCTGTTAGTTGTTGATGTTAATGTGTGGCATAGGGTTCCATCAGGCGACACCCTCCTTAAGGCCGAAAGAAGTCTTTCCTTGGGGCCGCTCGCATAGAGCCTTCTAGAGCCGTGATTCTAACAGCCAGGTGGTGGCCATCCTGTCTGTGTGCCCCTCCTGTCCACGCGTCCCTCCTATCTGTGAGTCTACAGATCACAACTAGGGAGTGTAGCTTTAGCTCCAGGACTTTGTAAACATGAGAAAATGTTTGAGAAACAGTGAAACCCACACTGTAAGAGACCATTTGGTTGAACTTCCAACATCCATGTTCTTCAAGGTCATACGAAGGTCAACAGTGGCCATGTCACCTGGTTCCACATGCAGGCTTCCATCCAAGAAACCACTGAGGGTGCAGAGGGGGGTCTGCTGTCAGGCCCAGCGACGCCTCAGTGGCCCAGTCCCTCCGCGCTCTGTATGACCACAGGTCCCGTCTTTGTTTGGGTATCTGCTTGTGGCATTTAGGCCCTGAAGTTTGTAAAGCGTCTGCCTAAGTGTGTGCGTCCTCTCCAAGCAGGGTGTGTTCGCGAACTGATTTCAAGGGAGGCCCTTAATGTCACAAAATTCTCTGACAAAGGTTGACTGTGAAGATTAGGTTTTTGTAAAGACAGAGTAGCTTGGTGAGACCAAACCCCAGAGATAACAAGGGAAAATTCTTTTAATATCTGAAAGCAGTGGACAGTGACAAAAAGCAGGTAGAAGCTGGAGTGGAATTTACCCTGAAAGAGGAAAAATACCCGGTGAGATCTGGAAGTTTGCAGCTTCTTTTTTCCCTCTGAGGAAAGTTCCGGAACCCCGGTGCTCCTTATAAGCAGGAAACGGCCTTGGACTGGCTTGAGGTAGATGTAATACATATGACAACAGTAGCACAAGGAGTGTGTGTGTGTGTGTGTGTGTGTGTACATGTGTGTATGAGTGTGTGTGAGTGTGTGTATGTGTGTAGTATATGGAACCACACTGCTATATGGTCTGATGAGGTATTTGATGTAGAACGATATTCTTTCTTTCTACATCATGTATTTCTTTCTACAATATATGTCTTTATCACAATCTACTTAAGCAACTACAAAAAATTGCAAAGAGTTATAGCTAAAGAGTCGGTGGAGAACTAAAATGGAATGTTAAAAATATTTAATGCAAAAGAAAGTAGGGAAGAAAACATGGGGGGAAGAAAACATGGGAGAAAGAAAAGCAGCTGGGACAATTGAAAAGCAAATATGCAGACGGTTGACGTAAACCCAACCACAGCAGACAGGCAAGACGGAATGAGAGCGGGTGTGAGAGCGGTGCTCTCAGCACAGGTGCCCGGGCAGGATGAAAGAAGCAAAGACAGAAAATTGCTGTGGAAATTATAAGCATAAAACCGACAGAGAAAGGAAAGAGGGAAGGGAAGGCCGCAGGATGGTTTCTTGGATTTTGTTCATTTGTGGTCAGCTTGTGAGGAGGTTGACAGGGAGGACCAGGGCCCAGGAATCATGCCCGACAGCCCTGTTTGTCACCATTTACCAAGGAGAGCAAGACACTGTCATTTCCTCCACAGGCTGTTCTCACCTCTCCACCTGCACAGGGCAGTGGGTGTGGCCACGGGGAGGATCACCAGGGAAATTTCGGGATCTCAGAGGAGGGGCCTGGCCCAGCTTCTGAGCTCTGCTTCAATGGTGTAATTGGGGCTCTCTCAGTGACTGTCCCCTCCATCCCAGACAGCCTTCATCTCCCCTCGCCTGCTCCTCCAGCACGTGGGGGTAGGGTGTGGACAAGAAACTGCCTTTCTGGCTCGCTCTCACTCCCTGAGCAGCAGAAGCCGCAGACCTCGCGGCTTGCTGAGTCCCAAGGGGGGAACAGCTCCTAAGCCTTTTGATAAGCACTGTTGGATCGTCTTGGGAAACCATAGGATGAGAACAAATTTTATCTGAGTCACTTAGATGCATTGTGGTCTGTGACTGTGGGTTTGTACAGTAAGATTGCCTTTGCTGTTTCATTTTGTTTTGTTTATAAACAGACTGTGTTGGAGAATTTTTAAACGAGCGTCTCCCAGACTCCTGCAGGGCTGGCTTATGCTGCTGAATGGCTTTGCCACCGTCTCCGGTCCTTCACTGTCCCCAACTGCGAGTGCACGTTACATTAACTCAATGAGTCTAAATGACGGATGGGACTCTTCTATTACTATTGTCTGTTCCGTTCAGAAGAAATGTTTGTAGTCTTAAACCATACCATGGAAATTCCTTTTCCTGATAGCCAAGCGAAGAATGAGTTTAGTCTCTGTCTTTGAATGCCAACCGGCCCCCCTCTGGGACTAATCAGCCAGTCACCTGTTTGGTTGACTGAAATAACCATAAACCATAGCCCCCCAGACTGGTCCTTGGTAGTTTTCAATAACTATTGCGTGAATACATGAAGGAGATTCCTGATTAGGCTCATTAATGTTTTTGAAACGCCCATCTTCCTCAACAAAGATTTCTCCAGCCCTTGGCAAGGTGACACCTTTCTTCCTGGAGAGACTGTGGGTGCCACGGCAGCAATGTGACCGGCTGCCAGTCCGTCCAGCGATGGCCGGTCAGGCCACTTCAAGGAAACGCGTGCCGGTTCCCATAAGACAAGCTCCTGTTTGTGTGGGGTGATGACAGCTTTTCTCTTACCAGTGTCTGAGCTGGGAGTCAGCACCGAGAAGCATCAACGAGTGACTAATTACTAAAATTTCTGATCAACGTAAGAGATGCTTATCGGTATGACTGTGAAGAAACCATTTAACAAGAGCTCTGGGGGAACTAATCCAGCAGAAACCAACCCCTGCTGGAAGTACCTGAGCCTGGGGTGTTTAATTGGGGTTATCTGGGAACAAAGGGAGCAGCATTCCTTCCTACCTGGTGTGAGCAACCTTCCATGGCCTCCCTTCTTAAAAGAATCCTTGTTAATTATTTTCATTATCCAGAGGGCAGTGTGTTTGCTTTGACTTCAACCCATCCAGAAGGATGCTCTGAGCTCTTTAACTTCCGGCCCTTGTTCCTGTCTCCACCGGGCGCTAGACTGATGACAGTAGAGTCACTTTATCAGCCTCCACATAGAATTTAAAGCCTTGAGAGCCTAAGAGTCTGCTTCTCAAACGCAAGGATCTTAGCGCCGGAGATATGAATGCTGTGCTGAAGATATGTCGTCGTCCCCAACCCCCCGATTTTTATTCATCCGATTTTGCTGTTTTGCTATGTGCGCATATCCCCCTCCCACCAGCTTGCCAAATCCTCAGCAGGCAGGGACTTAGTCTTACCACCTTTGTGCTCACCTCCGACTCGGCAACCCTAGGACCTAGCACAAGTCTCCGTCCAAATAGCAAATCCACAATAAGTGCTCACTGAATAAGGTAAGAGTTGTGCGTCAAGGCCTAGGACTTATTTTTTGTATGACTTGTGAGTGATTCTTAGCGTATTTACAAAAACATTCCGTGCGTGGCAGCCTCAGAGAAATCAGCTGAGAAGGAGAACCGAAGATGGCAGCATAGGTAAACACCGGAGACTGCCGCCGTAAACAACCACTTCAAAAATACAACTAAAAGACGGAACGGACATCAACCAGAACCACAGGAAGGCTGGCTGAGGAGAGACTCTTCAACTAGAAGGAAAAAGAACAGCAAACCGAGGCTCAGAGGCGGTGCAGTGTGGAAAATTTAAAGGTACAGTGGTGCACGCGCAAAGCGGGCTGGTGGCCGAGGGCGCGGTTGTCGTTTTCAATCAGGAGTGAGTCTCAGACTCTGGGCTACAGATCCGGGCGAGTCTCTAGGGACCCAGACTCAAACGGGAGAAGCGGGACTGTCTGGCTACGGTCCCTCCGAGGTTTGCAGCGGTTGCTGGGACAGAGAGGCAGAGCCCCTGGGGACGGACTGAGAGCAGCCATAGCTGCTCCCTCCCCCCGCCCTGTTGATCCCGCCCCGCCCAAGCCCTGCGCAGAGCCATTTGCCGATCGCCTCAGGCAAAGGCTGGATTAGCGCCTCCCCAGAAGACAGACGTTTTCCACACAGCTGATTCCTACAGCCAGTCGGCCTGGTGGTCAAATCCCTCTAGTGTTAACTACAACAATTAAGGCTTGGCTAGAACAAGACTGCGCACAAAGACCACAAGGGGGTGCACCAAGAAAGCATAAAAGATGCGGAGACAAAAAAACATGACAGAAATGGAGGATATGGAGCTAAGAATCGCAATTTTGAGGGCTTGCTATAAACTTGAGCAGAGCCTCACGAAAACTAATGAGACCCTCGATGCTACGATAAAGAAATTAGAAAGTAAGCATACACGGACTGAAATAAAGAATATTATACCCAATAGCAGACCAGAGGAGCACAAGAATCAAACCAAAGATTCGACAAAAAACACCCAACTGGAAAAGCAAAATGAAAAAAGAATCCGAAAGTGTGAAGATAGTGTAAGGAGCCTCTGGGACAGCTTCAAGCGGACTAATATCAGAATAATAGGGGTGCCAGAAGATGAGAGACAGCAAGATATTGAAAACCTATTTCAAGAAATAATGGCAGAAAACTTCCCCCACCTGGTGAAAGAAATGGACTTACAGGTCCAAGAAGCGCAGAGAACCCCAAACAAAAGGAATCCAAAGAGGACCACACCAAGACACATCATAATTAAAATGCCAAGAGCAAAAGACAAAGAGAGAATCTTAAAAGCAGCAAAAGAAATTCAATTACCTACAAGGGAATACCCATACGACTGTCAGCTGATTTCTCAACAGAAACTTTGCAGGCCAGAAGGGAATGGCAAGAAATATTCAAAGTGCTGAATACCAAGAACCTACAACCAAGATTACTTTATCCAGCAAAGCTATCATTCAGAATTGAAGGCCAGATAAAGAGCTTCACAGATAAGGAAAAGCTAAAGGAGTTCATCACCACTAAACCAGTATTAGACGAAATGCTGAAAGGTATCCTTTAAGAAGAGGAAGAAGAAAAAGGTAAAGATACAAATTGTGAACAACAAACATGCATCTATCAACAAGTGAATCTAAGAATCAAGTGAATAAATAATCTGATGTACAGAATGAACTGGTGATTATAATGAATCAGGGACATAGAAAGGGAATGGACTGACTATTCTTGGGGGGGGGGAAGGGGAATGGGAGATTCGGAAGAGACTGGACAAAAATCGTGCACCTATGGATGAGGACAGTGGGTGGGGAGTGAGGGCGGAGGGTGGGGCGGGAACTGGAAGGAGGGGAGTTATGGGGGGGAGGGAAGAGGAACAAATGTAATCTGAACAATAAAAATTTAATTTAAAAAAAAAAAAAGAAATCAGCTGATGGCTCCAGCGTGCCTGATTGAAGAACCACCCTTCTGTGGAAGCCTAAGACCTGGCGGATTTGTTGGGGAGACAAAAGGGATTTCATTGTTTCTCTAGCCACATTGCATGATGAAATTCTAGAGTATTCCAAGTACATCTTTTCCACCAAGTAGGCCAACCTTTCCCAAGAAAATACCAAGGCTAAGACAACTTACAGGACTTATTTAAGTCATTAGTTCACTGCAAAGGCAGGACTAAACCCCAGTCTTCTTACTCCCTAAATCTCTAGGTAGTATTCTTCCTACTACTATATCACAATGCCTTTAGAGACTGCTAAAACAGATAAGTAAATCGCATGTGTTCATCTTTCTTTTTTTAACAAGGAAACTTCTTTACAATAATTCATTGTCTTACTCTTTCTCCTTTTATACATAAAATCGTTATAAGTTTTCATGTGAACAACATTGAAAAGCACATTGGGTGATGGAAATAGTCTTCTCATTTACCCTAAATACCATTTCTACGTTGAACAACTTCGGGTATTAGTGTAACAGTAAAAGCATCCTTGCTCTGAAAATACCAAACTAGCTGGACAACAACTGTGTTTCTCACCTGCCCATAATGAAAAAGATGTCAGAACTTAGAAAGAAGCTATGAACAAAATCAGTATTTTCTTGAATGGGGAAGTGGGACGTGAAGACTGGGCCTGGTAGGAATAAAGGAAGTCAGCCCGGCGTCCGGCTCAGGACTGATTCACAGGAGGTTGTGAGGCAAGGAGCCTCAGTGTGCCTTAAATTCCAGGAATCTGGGCACCGCCCCCCTTTCTTTTAAATTAATGTCCTTGTACTCTCAGTGCTCCCTTTGTACGTGAATATTTGTTTTTAAATTATTTCTGTGGGTAGTTATGTATAGTCATATGTGTATGTATATATGTATATGTGTGTACATATGAGCTCTATTTCTTGATAAAGATGAGAACCTGTGCTCTACCACAGATAACTGCTTGTCATATCAAGGGTGGCTCACGTGATCTGAGGCGCCTTGTGGAGAGGAAACAGGGTGAGAGGGGCACATGCACACCTGGGCACCGTTGAGAGAATTGAAGTTGCAAGTCCAGACAGAGGGGCTCAGGGTGACCCAGGGACAGAAACCTGGCCGAGGGGAAACCATCACAGGGCACCCGTGAGCTCCATGTAGGGGGCTGGCGGGGGGAGGTTTGCTTAGCTAAGGCTACTCCCAAATGGGAGGTCATTTGCTCGTCTCCCCAGCCGCCCCTGGGAGGCCCTAACAGATGCCAAGAGGGGGTGCCCTCTGAGCTGTCGCCTCCTCCGGACCCACTGCAGGTGGGAGAGGTTAGGGCCTCAGCTCTGGGCCAGGAGCAGCGGGACTGCTGTGTGTTGCCCATGGGAACCACGGAGATGACTAAACACCTTTGTCCGAGGGTTCCTATGGCATCGTCCAAGCTCTCAGAAGACGTCGCCATTTCTCCTCCTCTATGAAGCACTGAAGACAGAAACAGAAATAAACAGAGAGTCCTACGGACTTTCCATTTCCTTATTGAGGGCAGTTATATTTGTAGTCTTGGGTTCCATGAAACTTTCCTGTATCTATGAGAGTTCCATTTTTAGTTTAGGTTACATCAAGTTCGTTTCAGATACCTGCACCCAAAGAAGCTTAACCCACACAGATGAAGGAAATCAAAAATAGCCTCTGAACACAGGGCTAAGAAATGAAGAAGAGCGGACTAACACGGAGCCAGCATTTGGGGTCACCGTGGCGGCGGACCCCCCCCCCGCCCCCCAGCTGTCTTGGCAGACCCTCCGGAACTTCCTAGTGGAGGGCCTACAAGTGCGCGCGCCAGGCCACAGGGAGCAGAGAGGGGACAAAACCATGGGCCAGAACGTGGGGGATTTCCACTGACTTCAGCATAGATGAGGTTGGGTTGAAAATTCCTCTTTTGAATCATACCTGCCCTTTCCCTAAGCCACACAGTAAGGGGTGGCTGGAAGGCAGTGGGCTCTGACTCACCGCCATTAGGAGTTCCTAGGAATAGTCTGAGAGCACTTCTCTGAGCAAGCCAACTCTTCATCCGTGTGTGAAAGTAACCAAAATGGGCTCAGATAGTAAGGGCTCAAAAAATGCACCAGCATATACCTTCCCGAGAACATCATTCAAAGAACAGGAATTCTTTAATAATATTAATAATAATAATAGAAACCAATTAAACATGTACAGATTTGGGGGAATATGATTTCAAAATTGACTAAGCAAAAAAAAATTCTTAAATATTTATATGAGCAAATACTTAACCTATGTTATCTCTCTCTCTCTCTCTCTCTCTCACACACACACACACACACACACACACACACACACACCAGACAGGGAGAGGATATGGGAAAAGGAGATCTGTACATGAGGGAAAATGTTGTTCTTAGCTTTTAAACTAAAGAACTAGATTTTAGCCATGTGGCCCTTAAACCTAAACAGAATGCGTATTTCCAAATCACTTTAGGAGATGAATGCAAATAAAACACAGCACAGATCCCAGATGACAAGAGAGAAAAACAAAGGAAATAAGGAGGAGGCATAATGAACAGGAAGCACACATCAAGAGGACTGGAGTGGGACCGAGAGCTTCAGTAAGATTATCAGTATTTAATGACACACCAACATGCATTAGAATGAATGTGAATGAACAAGCAGAATACAACACCACGCACATACAAATATGTTTGTGTAAAACACGGTTAGAGGAATCTGGAAGGAACATGGGGGAAAGTTTAAGTGAGTTGTATCTGGGTATACGTGAATTTCTTCTGTTTCTTTGTCCTTTTCTAGTGTTTGCAGTTTGTCAACAATGACAAATATTATTTTACTAGGCCAGGCTCATTGCGAGCAATAGACACTGGCTCTGCCTTTTATCTGCAGGGCGGGCGGGCGGGCAGGCTGGAGGCCTAGGGAAGAGCTGACACTGCAGCTGGTAGAATTCCCTCCGCATCAGGGGTGACATCAGTCTTTTTTTCTCTCAAGGCCTTCGACTGATTATATGAGGCCCACCCACATCACTGAGGGTAATCTGTTTTACTCAACATCCACTGATTCAAATGTGAATCTCATCCAAAGACACCTTCACAGCACCATCTGCACTCGTGTGCAACCAAATATGTTTAAGGGGCCCTCTCCCGCCCTTTCATGTATTCATTTCCACACACATGCAGTCATTCAGCAAAGCGTCACTGAGTGTCTCGGTCAGGCACCGTGTCAGGCACTGAAATACCCAGATGTGTAGGAAAGGCGATGTTATAGTTCACCTCCTACGTCAGTTTTTCCTGGCCACAGGCCTGGTACTGAGGTCAGTTGAGTAAGTGCCGGCCACAGTAACAGACACCCATCCCACTGGTAGTCTGTGAGCTGAAAGCTGTTATTTGAACATTTTATTGGAATTCTATGTACACACACAAAAATGAATAAAAGTATGTTTCCTTCTTTCATCAGACTACTAAGAAAGATAAGCAGCCAGAACAGTGTTAGCCTAAAATTGAGCTAGTCTGTATAACTCTTCATCATTTTAAAAAAACAACAGTGAAAGGCCTCCTCTTTTCCTCTGGGCCGCTTTTTCTGCTCTGCATGGCAAACCCATCAGCTGGGTCTTTTCCCGTCTCCTGATTGCCATTCCTCCCTCCCCGCAGGGGCCTTGGATCCTGAGTTGCTTGTCCTCAGCAGATGTCACGGTTTCTCGAACTCTCTGAAATATTCGATAATTGCGAGAAGAGGCACATTTGTGAAACCTTATTCCATGGGTACCACTTCGGCTATGCAACTCTAAGTGGGGAAAGAAAACATCCGAAAGTTTCTCTATCAACATTTAAAAAACGTAAAGCAAATCAAACAGTTACCTGCATCTCACTTTCTACGAAGTAATCTTGAGATCAAGTGGAAATGGCAGCTGGTAGCAACCAAACCATCACTTTGCCTTGCTGTACCGTTGATCCTTGAACAACGAGGAGGTAAGGGGTGCCCACCTCCCGCCCAGCCGAAAGTCCCCACATAGCTGTCTAGTGGAAGTGGGTGATTTAAATCAATCGCCAAATATTTGCTTTCCTTCTGAAATTTAAGCTCCGTCTATCATGGCCACAGAATATTGAGAGGATCTGGAAATTGAGAAAACTACAACAATTTTGCAAATTTGCCATCACTGCTCCTCACCCCTTTGCCTCCTCCACTCCCGAGGCTCTCCCTTCAGGGGTGTGGGGCCGTGGTCACTAAAACTTCTCTTCAAAGATCATGTGCGCTCCATGCTCCACAGGTGCAGAGGCCCAGCTGCAGAGGAAGGAAGTCCAACCCGGGGCTCCTCCCTGGAACCTCATTTCTATTAATAGCTTCCTGCTTCTCCAGAAGAGTTCGTATGGAACACGCCAAAAATAGTACCCGGCGCCCACGGTGTGCTGAGAAAATGTTACAAGTACTAATATCCAGCCTCAGAACCACATGACCTTTTTCCTTTCCACATACACTAAGTCCTGCATGCTCTTCATTCAAAATGTCTCATATATATGTACTGACATAGCTACCGATAAGATGCTGATGTCTGGGATTTTATTCAATACTAGAGGCCCGATGCATGAAAATTCATGCACTCAGGGTGTGGGGGGAATCCATCAGCCCGGCCTGCGCCCTCTTGCAGTCTGGGACACTCGGGGGATGTCCACCTGCTGGTTTAAGCCCGCTCCCCAGGGGATCAGGCCTAAGTTGGCAGTCAGACATCCCTCTGGCAGCCCGGGAGCCCTCAGGGGATGTCCGACTAATGGCTTAGGCCGGCCGGACATCCTTAGCACTGCTGCAGAGGCAGGAGAGTCTCCCGCCACCGCCGCTGTGCTGGCCAGCCATGAGCTGGCTTCTGGCTGAGTGATGCACCCTGTGGAAGTGCACTGACCACCAGGGGCCAGCTCCTGCATTGAGCATCTGGCCCCTGGTGGTCAGTGCACATCATAGCGACCAGTCGTTCCTGGTCCTTTTGCTGTTAGGGTCAATTTGCATATTACTCTTTTATTATATAGGACTAGTATCTCGGTGCACGGATTTGTGCACCTTGAAAGGAAATTACTTAGAAGAAATATTTTAATATCGCTATTTGCCCTTTCTCTATAATGGAAGTGTCAACCAAATTTACAATCGACAATGACAGATCGAAACAGGCCTGCTCCAAAGCTTCCTGCGCACACTGTCAGATTCATTTTCCAGGAACATTACTTTAAGATACTTTCTAATGGTCTCCCATGGCCTCCCAAAGTCATAATATGCCCTCTACCAATCTTTCTTTTTTAAAAATATATTTTATTGATTTTTTTTTTTTTTTTTTACAGAGAGGAAGGGAAAGGGATAGTTAGAAACATCGATGAGAAAGAAACATCGATTCAGCTACCTCCTGCACATTCCCTACTGGGGATGTGCCTGCAACCAAGGTACATGCCCTTGACTGGAATCGAACCTGGGACCCTTCAGTCCACAGGCCGATGCTCTATACACTGAGCTAAACCGGTTAGGCCTCTACCAATCTTTCTATCTGGATTTCCCACATGACCACCTCTGCCCCAGTAAACTTGGATTCGCTGACATCAGAGAATACAGCCTGAACTGTTATATTGTGTCCTTGCTCACACCATTCCCTCTACTTTGAAAATTTGAAGTTTTAACTGTCTTTAAAAATATAGCTCAAATTCTACCTTCTTTTGAAGTTTCTTGAGTATACCAGTCATGGGTGACAGCTGTCTCAGTTTTATGTGACCTGGGCCTGTTCAGAGCATAGGTATCTGATTCCTAACAGAGTTAGTAACCATGTTGCAAAATTATTCACTTTCCCCTCATTTCAATGAATTCCATCTACTGAATATTTATCAAACTAGTTTTATACAAGGGATGAATAATGTCTTAATCCTCAAAAAAACAAAACAAAACAAAAAAAACACCACGAACCACGTGCATTTTCAAGAAAGCATGCTAAATTGGTCTCTAACTGTCACATACTGGTGGGGGACATTTGAGGCAAGAGATGGCTGCAAGGTGCATTCGCCCTGGGGCAAGCGTGTTGGGGTTTGAGGTTGGGACCGTGTGGTTTGACTGCCTTTTCACAGCTTTCCCTTCTCTTTATTTCTGAAACCACATGTTCTTTAAAACACAGGTGTTTCTCCCAATGGCTCTCCTGGCAACAGTTTAGTTACGAATGAATAAGCAATCAGGATAGACTTAGGCCTCGGACTGTGGAAGCAGAAGGGGCGCCTTATTTTCCTTATGACATTCCACAATCTAGGGGAGCATAAACTGCATTTGTCATGACTTTGTGCTTATCTGCCATAGTTCTTTGCACATTTTAGCCTCTCAATAAATGTTTTGTCAATGAAATTAAAAGTAGCTAATAGACCCAATGAGCCCTAATAAACAGCCACCAGGCATGCCAGTCAATGATCTAACCGTCGCCACCTGCAAACCGCACCCTTCCAAATATTGACACGCACAGTAACTGGTAGATAGTGTCTGTTTATAAGCACCATATGTGTTTCTGAACAATTATTTATTTAATACTTTTTAAAAGCTAAGCTTGGAACGTCTCTTTCTACAAAGTATAACATTAAACTTGTTACTTATTTTAAAACTAATGCAGAACTTGTGTTTACAAGAATTGTTTCTATGCGCTTATTTAAAGAAAAGAATATTTTGCATTTTGACATTTCCTGACTTAAGCAAAGGCTAATTGACCTTAAGAGCAGAAAACTTGCTGAGGTGTCTGTGAAAATACCGAGAAACTAGAGCTGTTAGACTCGTGAGAGAAGAAATTAAATATATCCAATGACTGAACTGAAACACAATGAGGATGAAGAAAGAGAATACCAAAGAAAGAGAAGGATGAATAAAAAGGAAAAGAAGGAAAATGAGCACTGGATGCAAATCATTTAAAAAGCTATAATGATTGTGGGACAGCATATTAGGAAATTGGTTATAGATCTGAGAACCGCAATAAGAAATTGAAATCCACCAAGTGGACGGTTATTGATAACCATTGAGATTTGTTAGAATAGCATGCTACTCCAGCTAAAGGTGGTTTGCTAAATCTTCTGAACAACTCTCAGAGCAGCATCACTATAAATGAGAAAACGGAGGATCAATATTAAATAACCTGCTCAGGTTCGCACGCGTGGCAAGCAGCGGAATGAGCTCCCAGCCACGGACTGTCCACATCCGGGGCTACCTGCTTACCATTCACTCAACAGTGGGTGGCCTCTCTGACCAAAGGCCTGGGGAAGAACAGTTCTCCAAGGGACAGAGGCTGTAATTCGCAGTGCCCAGCAATAAAACATGCTGGTGGCAGCAGATGTCCTGCACTTGTGGTTAGCAGCACTGTCATTAGATTGCCTTCCACGAAGAAGGAATCATGTGTTTGTGTGTGCTCGCATATTAGGTGGGACTTGTAGCTTTAAAAGTAACTCCCATAGCTTGTGACTTGAGCAATGACACGCGAGCCAGCACAATGCCCTGTGTTGTCCAGCTACTGCTACAGCCACTGTCCGTAATTATGTTTCTGAGAACTCACATTAGTCTGTCCACAGCAGGTCAAAGAATCAAGACAATGTCCTAGGGTAACACTTTAGGGGACATCAGGATCCTAGAGGCTGTAAGCCAAGTCGTTAGCCAATCTCACCATCACTGTGCTGATTTCACTGTTCTATCACAGATTTCCTTCCGGGAGTCAGGACTACCCAAAATGAGCAAACAGCCTAGTACAGAACCAAGAACAGACAGTCCTTGTTGCAGCCTAACCCTGCCAGCCCGTGCCACCCCTGCCATGTATGCAGCTTTGCCAAGCCCAGCCTTTTCCCGCCATTACCTATGTCCCTTCCTGCCTGCTCAGATCCTAGCAATCAGATTCCAGCTAAATCTCCAGTTCTGGATACCATTTCCCATGACTGTACATGGACTGTGTCTCCCAGACAATGGAGAGAGAGAAGTGACTTAGTCAACATGGAACCAGTTAGCCAACCAACCAACCAACCAACCACAACAAACAAGAAACCATCCACTTTTATACATACCATTGGCTAGTTTAACACCAAGGAACAGCCTTATATAAAACAATCTTCCCATTTCTCTCAATCCCTTGCCCTGCTTGATTTCCCATCAGAGCACATACTAAGGCATCTGACATGTCATATATGTAATTATAGTTTATTGCCTTCCCCCACACGCTTTAGATTCTAAGGTCTAAAGGACAAGGGACTTTTATCTCCAACACCTGCAACAGTGCCTGGGACAAGGTGAGGATTACATACATTTATTGTGATAGAAAGGCACTTGTCACACCCCTCTCTGATGTTTATTTTCATCAGCCCGAGGTTCACCTTAACCTCATTTAACTCAAAAAGTGAGAGAAAATATACTCTTGTTCCAGACCCAGAATGATTCTGGGGGTCTGTATTATTCCCCACTTTTCCCATTCTCCAACATGTATAGTGGGCAACCATCACATGTTTTCATCCCATTTCACATTATTTTGCATAGTTTCATTTTCCCACAGTAGTTTCACATTAGTTGACCTAGCACGTAGTAGGGATCTGAGCTATTGGAACATAAGGACAATCTAATTACAGAAAGAAACAGGAATGATGACTAATATTTACTGAGTGTTTATTATGTACAGAACATCATGCTAAGTCCTTTGAGCTCATTATCACACAAGAAACCCATGAGATAGGTATTATTATTATCCCCATTTTGCAGTTCAGGAAACTGAGGATGAAGTAATGTACCTAAGGTGATATGGGTTGTAACTAACAATCCAGCCCTGATGACAGCAAAGTCTGTGCTCCTAAGGAAAAAAGGAGGGAGCCCGGTCAGTGTGGCTCAGAGGTTGAGTGTTGACCCATGAACAGGAGGTCAAGGTTCGATTCCCCATCAGGGCACATGCCCAGGTTGCAGGCTCCATCCCCAGTAGGGGGCCTGCAGGGGCAGCCAGTCAATGAGTCTGTTTCATCATTGATGTTTCAATCTCTCTCTCCCTCTCCCTTCTTCTCTGAAATCAGTAAAAATATATTTTTTTAAAAAAAGAAAGGAGGGAAAAAGAGAAGGGAGAAGGGATGGGGGCTGTATTTGTGTGTTGCTGAACCATTGTAGCTGTATCTAAGAAAATTCAAGTTTTTGAAAAAGATTTTTTTTAAAACTACCATTTCAATGTGAAAAAGTGAGTTTGGAGCTAGAGAGTTTCTGAATTACAATGATGAATTAATTTCTGCAGTAAAAATAAAAGTGCTTTAACTTCATCGGTATATAGTCATAACACCAATTACTGGACAAACTCAGGGCAAGGGTTAGATGAGCCTCTAGCACAGGCTTCCCAGGAATCCTTATCACTCCCTCTCCCTGGCGTGATAAAAAGACCACGATAAAAGGGAATAGCTCTGCTCCAGCTACACCTCTTTTTTTCTTTCAAAAGTGCAACCAAAAGCAGTCTGCAAATGCAAATCAAATTCCTTACTTAGCAATTGTATTCTCACCAATGGGAGTAATGGAAACTCAGGCCGTATGTAGAGGAACTAACTGAACTTCGCATGTGTCCCAAGTTCAATGCCAGGGATCTGGGTTCGGAGGGAGCCCCCGTAAGGCACCACCTCTGTGGAAGCCCAGAAAAGGAAGGAGGTGAAGGGGCGGGAACAAAGAGGTGTGAATGGGTGATCACATGGAAGCAGAAGTCCACCGACTTCCAAGTTTGCCCAGGACTTTTCATGATGACCTTGAGTGAGGTCTACTTCCTAGTTTGGGAGAAGCCGCTGTTCCACTGGGCGGCCACACTTCATGGGATGAGGTGAAAGGATGTCATGCCTCTGTTCTTCCATGTAGGTGGTGGCTCTCGCAGTTTGGGACAGGAGTTCTTGCCCTGTTTTTTATCAGTGGCTGTCTTGCCCTTCACACAAGTCCCTTCAAACCTCTTACCTAAAATATGTTTAGTTCAAAAGCGACATGTTTTGGAGACCTGTGATAAGAGAAGTAGGCTCTTATTCCTACTCTGGCCTTCTTTGGGGCCTGGGTAAGTCATTTAACTACCCTGGTCTTGTTTCTACACTATAACTCAGGGGATTGGCATGTGATCATTGCATGTACTTGGTAATTACATCCAAGACAAATGCCAACCAGGGTGGTATTAGAGGGAGCTGGAATCAGACTCCTCTGAGGATTACATTAGTGACTGCACTTCTGGGCTCTATAAAACTCTCTCAATAATATGGACAAGTGAGTTCACGTACTCTTTAATATTTAATTGGTTTGCATTGGTCATGACGAGTTTGGTGTCTCCATGGTGACTTATAAAAATGAAACCATGACTACAGAAATTGTCCAAATAGGAAAAGCTTGGACTCTGGTCTTGCTTTCTTGGTGGCCGGTGCCCAGGAGAATTGGTTGCTGGGAACACATCAACTGAGGGTGTCACAGGAGTGACCCTGACTTTGTACCTTCCTATCAAAACGTGCATTGTTGAACTGTGACAGGAAGCTGTACCCAGCTTTCAAATCGAAAAGAATATGGAAAACTCTTTATAGTATGACCCGAGTTCAAATCTTAGCTTTTCCACATACTCATGTGCGCTCTTCTTAGTCAAGATATTTATTTTATTTGTTAGAATGTAAACTCATTTTTAAAATAAAGTAAAACATTTTCAAAACATCCTGACAATGGCATCTGATGAACCTTCAGAAAATTTCTAGGCATATACAACGTATTTTCTATTTTTTGCACAAATAGGTTGTGCTATACATAAGGTTCTTTTTACCTTTATTAGTACCTCTTAAAACATTACCACTTTCTTGTGGGCTTCCTAGAATTTCCTTTGTATGGATATAGCATGTTTAGTGAAACAGTCCTATTAACCAACACAAAGGTTACTTTCTGTTTGGGGTTGTCACAGAACAATGCTTTACTGAACAGCTTTGCTCACTTGTGCACACCTGGCAGCAGCAGGATAAATTCCTAGAAGTGGAGCTGCTAGGTCCAAGGTCAAGGTCATTTTCAAATTTCTAAGTATCACCCAATCAGTCAAGTTATTCAAGGGAGCCTTGGATTCTTCAGGGCTGTACACAGTGGACCATCATGACTTTCTCCAAAGTTTCCTCTGAGGATGACATGAGATGAAGGCATGTGAAAGCCTAGTACACGGTGAGCGGCTGTGGATGAATGTGAATCCTTTTACGTAGACAACTGTTTATGAACATCATGATGGCCATGGCTTTGGACATGAACTCCGTGAACATAAGAATGTACAGAAATCTCTGGACCTTTAAAATGTGCCTATTTTAAACTCCATTGTTGAACATCACTCATGAAATCTCTGGAGGGCAAGTTGAATATTTTCACATGCACACAGACTTGACATTAACTGTAAATACAGTGGGGCCTTGACTTACGAGTTTAATTTGTTCGGAGACCGAGCTCGTTAACTCAAATTACTCTATCAACTCAATGCAAAAAATCGGCGGAGAGACAGCTGGTATCTCAAAAAACTCGTTAGTCAGGACATTCCTAAGTCAAGGCCCCAGCTTTCCTCGCCCCATCAAGCTGCTTGACTTGACAGTTGCCTCTCAGCACACGCACGTCCCAGGCGATCACACACATCCCAGGCAATCACGCACATCCCAGGCGATCACGCACATCCCAGGCGATCAACCACATTCCAGGTGGCAACCCGCATCCAGGCGATCACGCACGTCCAGGTGATCACGCACGTCCAGGTGATCACGCACATTCCAGGTGGTCCCCCACACCCCAGGCGATCAAGCACATCCCAGGCGATCACGCACACCCAGGCGATCACGCACATCCCAGGCAATCACGCACATCCCAGGCGATCACGCACATCCCAGGCGATCACCCACATCCAGGCGATCACGCACATCCCAGGCGATCAACCACATTCCAGGAGGTAACCCGCATCAAGGCGATCACGCACATTCCAGTTGGTCCCCCACACCCAGGTGATCACCCACATCCCAGGCGATCACGCACACTCCAGGCGATCACCCACATCCCAGGCGATCACGCACATCCAAGTGGTCACACCAGGCGCACCAGGCTGAGGCCACCTCCGGCGTGTCTTCCAGGCGCGGCTCTTGATCCTGCGTGGAAACGGCTGCTCGAGTTCAGCCATCGATTATCAATAAAACCCGCAGGCCCAGCTCTGAAAGACGGTGGGACAAACATATGGAAAATTCCGGACCTCCCCTTCCCTCCCCCTTGAGCTAAGCGGCCGAGTCTACCGCGGCCTCCGGGGGCCCGAGGCGTTGCAAATGGATCCAAAGTCCTGAAGGAGGTTCCTGGGACCGAAGCCCAGCGACGGCACAGCCCGGCGAACTCCATGCAGAACCTTATGGATGGCCCGACAGCACCAGTAAACCATAGCTCCGCCGCCGC
>NW_005871173.1:3301227-3302029 GCF_000147115.1 Myotis lucifugus
TCGCCGCCGCCGGAACTGCAGGAGGAGCTCTCCCCGCCCCCTTCCCCGGGGGTCTTCCCTTCGTTCTGGACGCCAAGTGGGGAAAGCCGGGGTTCCGCGGCCCTGACCAGAGTGCGGACCCCCCACCCCAGCTCGTCACGTGGCGGGAGGGATGGCTGGACTTTTGCGAGCGGATTCGGTAACGCAGCCTTTACCCACATCAGCACCCTCTCGCGTGTTTACGTTTGCAATCGCCAAGTTTCTTTGGGGTTACTTTTTGCTGTTGCTGCTGTTGGGGTTTTTGTTCGATAACTTCGGGAAGTGGTGAGGAATTTGAACTCCCTCCGAAAGACCAGGTGGTCCGATGCCATAAAAGTGTGTGCTCAGAATTGATCTAGGTGCAGAGTTTATGTTTTAATGGAGATTCTTCGCCAAGGAACCTGTTTGCCTGCCGTCGCTGAAACAGTGACCTTTTTTTGTTAAAATATCGGTGTCTGTGCTCTTGGGTGGTTTTATCGGGATGGGACGGAACTGGCTACCTTCTAACACAGGTGTAATTTGTGTTGGTCTTTTAAAAACAAAACCCAACTCAAGCCAAGGATTTCTGAGGACATTTGATTTTGAGGTTTGTTGCCACACCTCTCGGAAACGGCCAGTGACACGGTCTTGCTTGACCCCCGGATCTTGCAACCTGCAGAGTTGTGTGTTGGCTGTCGCTCCTCCGCGGTCAGTGCCGTGGCCAGCGCCGTGGCCAGCGCCGTGGCCAGCGCCGGGCATTTCTTGTTGGGACTGCTCATCGGGCCACCAGATCTGCCCTTTCGGG
>NW_005871173.1:3302481-3374440 GCF_000147115.1 Myotis lucifugus
TTAACTTGCATGGACGTGCTCTCGTTAATTCCAGCCTAGCGTGCGTCAGCACTCGCCTGTATCTCTGCTCTCCTGTGAAGGCGCGTTCCCGGGCCTTTCTAATCACTACTGCACATGGGACGCATTTCCATGCGTGCAGTGGTGGCAAACCACTCCCATTTTTTAAAAAAAAAAAAAGGGAGAGAAAAGAAGCGCGTAATAAAAGAGGGCCCTGCCTCAGTTTTCTGGTTTTCCTACTTCCTGGTGATTCTTGTATCAAACCACACGAATTTTTTCATTGTTCCGGGAGAGTGAAGTTGTTCTTGTTGCTTCCCTTCCACGGGCTGCCCACACTGCTGCCCTTACCAACATCTGATGGTTTGGGCTCGTCCCTTCCCTTTCTTTAATTGGGAGGTGGGGAGACCGTACTTTCAGTAACCAATAACAGCTAATGTTTATAAAATGTAAGACTCATCTAGCACTCGGGCTCTTGCTTTAAGTGATGACAAATCAATATCTGGCTATGTTCGGTAGTACTGGGTGGGTTTCCCTCTGAATTTACCAGAGAATGGCTTTGGTTCTCTTAGATACGATTTTCTTGTGTATTATGCTTACATGTTTTCTTGAAGATGCATTTACCTTCAAACATTCGTGATTTTTTAAAAACTTTTCTGGTATGCTCAGAATAGAAAGGAATTATCTTTGAGGAGAAAAACTTGAATTGGTCAATTCTTCACTGCCCAAGAAAGTTAATTAGTATCTGCATATTTTTTAAAAAAATATATTGATTTTTTACAGAGAGGAAGGGAGAGGGAGAGGGATGGAGAGTTAGAAACATCGATGAGACAGAAACATCGATTCAGCTGCCTCTTGCACGCCCCCTACTGGGGATGTGCCCACAACCCAGGTACATGCCCTTGACCGGAATCGAACCTGGGACCCTTCAGTCCTCAGGCCGACGCTCTATCCGCTGAGCCAAACCAGCTAGGGCAGTATCTGCATATTTTAAAAGGATTATCTGTTCTTTGAATCTACTCTTTCCCTAGTATGCTGAATTCAGTTGTGTCACTCGAGACCAGTCCAGTCTTATTTAACAAATACAGGAAAAGGCTAATACAAGTGTGTAAAGTCTTGACTTCTGTTAGAAGCTTCAGAAGGCTACATTTTGACAGTCATATGGTGAACTTAGGAGTAAATTAAGTTTTATGTATTAAATCTTGGAAAATAAATTATTTTTTACCCATATTTATTAAAAGGGACATAAAATAGTTAATGAAAGTTAATCCATAGCTGTATAACTTAGTTGTAATTTCCATTTCAAAGTTAACCTTTCGTAACTAATTTGGATCCTTGTGTGCTTACATAGTCATTTTTAGGATTAATCATTATAACAAGATTCTAGGAGTCCCTGATGCTTTTTTAAAAAGAACTTTTCTGTCCAGCTCCAATGTCTAAAGTCACACATCTGTGTTATACTGCTTGTCTGGTGGAATTAAGTGGGGGTGGAATGTTGAAATACTGCTAGGAAAGGAGTGAATTGCTCAGGACTGTTCCATAATAAACAATAGAGAGAACAATTTAGAAAGCATACTTTGTGGTCTCTTCTGAGCAAAAACCTTTTTATCTGGGGGGGAAAAAGAATAGAAATACCTTCCTAAAGAGTCTTCAGGGTTAAAGTTGGTTTTGATAGTAAAAAAAATATGGAAAATGCTAACCATTCAATTTTGTATAACAGTAATATTTTAAAAAGTGTCTTAGTAAATATATCTGGACAGTTTTTGTATAGTCAGAAAAAAATTGATGACAGTAGAAGGTAAACCAATTTCTTATTAAAGGAGTAGATTAGAAAGCATAAACATTTGCCATTTTCTACTCCCTGTTTTTATATTGACCATCTGAAATTTAAATTAGAGTTTTACTTTAATGCCCACCTAACACTTTATAACTTTGCAGATGCTGTTCTTTCTTTTCTGGAATGCTGTTCTCTGGCTCTTTCCCCAGGTACCTTCTTTTTATACATATGTCTCAGCTCAAAGCATCACTTCCTCTGGAAATCCTTCCTGATCTGCCCAACTCTTGAGGGTCACATATGTCCCTACTGCCATTGAAGGTATGTTTCTATGACGAGTGGCTGTCTCCTTTAAGATACTGTCAGCAGGCCATGTGCCCTGACTGGGAACCGAACCGGTGACCTCTTGGTTCATGGGTCGATGCTCAACTACTGAACCACACCGGCTGGGCTTTGCTGTTTTAATTGGATGTTTTCTGCTACCTTATCTTCCAAATATTGATTTGATCAAGCACTTTATCTGATCTACTTTATTCTTTATTTCAGTTATTGTAGTCTTCATTTCTGACTGGTTCTCTTTTATGTTTTCCATCTCCATTTTTGTGTTTCCTGTCTCTGTGAAGTTTTCACTCACCATCTTTATAACCAGTGTTTTGAACCCTACATCTGGTAGATTGCTCGTCTCCATTTTGTTAGCTTTTTTTTTTTCTGGAGTTTTGTTCTGTTCTTTCGGTTGGGACATGTTTCTTCGTCTCCTCATTTTGTTTGCCTCCCTGCATTTGTTTCTATGTATTAGGTAGAGTGTTATATCTCCCAGTCCTGGTAGAGTGGCCTATGTAAGTAGGTGTCCTATGCGGCCCTGTGGCGCAGTCTCCTGGTCTGTTGTGTGAGCCCTCCCGTTGTAGTTGAGCCTTGATTACTTCTGGTATGTCAGGAGAGGGGTTGACCCTCAGGCGATTTGTTTGTGAGGCGTGGTTGTGACTACAGCGGAGGAGCTGTTGATAGGGGGGTTGGGGGCTGACCCTATGGCGCAGGATTTGGTTTAGTGTTCCTTTGTTGCCTGCTGAGTCTACCCTTTGGGTGTGTCATTTGTGGAGGAGGTTGGGTGATGTTCCGGTGGGTCTGATGCGGGCCATTGGGTGTGTTGGTTCTGGAGGCTCTTGGGAGGAGCTTTGGTGCCGTCAAGGTCAGCTGCTGCCTGTGCCCTGCCCAGGTCACTTGGTATGAGCTACCAGGTGATCTGCAGATGGTTGCCACTTGTGCTGGGCCTGGCTGAGCTGCAAATTGAGGCCAGCTGCCGCTAGTGTTGGGCTTGTGCTTGCTTAGTGAGAGATAAGGGCACCTGGAGACTAGATGCCGCTTGTTTGGGGTTTGTGAACCTTTGAGAGATTTTAGGAAAGTTCTCACCATGAGCCAAGACAGGCTATTTGCATGGAAAAGCCACTGGAAGTGGCTTGGGTGTGTCCGAGAGTTGGGTGGGTGGGGTGTGGTCTCGGAATCACCAGGGCAGGGCAAGCAGTGTCATGAGGTTGATGGAGACTCAGATATGGCCAGTTTGTAGGCTGGGTTGGGGGAGGGCTCCAAAAAGGAACAGTGGCCTCTGCCAGCACTTCTGACTTGGAGAAAGGGCCCCTCCAGCCCTTGCCTAAAGCCAGACAGTTCAGTTCCTCCCTACATGTCCCTGGTACCTTTCAAGCTGCTGCCCCAGTGCTGGAGCTCAGAGGGAATTAGTCCGGGTAAAGTCAGAGCAGTCCCTTTAAGAGGAATGCCTGAGACTCCAGCAGCCCTCTGTCTCAGCTACAGTCGCCACTGGGTTTTTGTTTGGTTTGGTTTTTTAACATACTTTTATATCAGAGAGGAAGGGCAAGGAAGAGGGAGCTAGAAACATCAGTGATGAGAGAAAATCATTGATTGGCTGCCTCCTGCATCCCCAGGCATGTGCCCACAACCCAGGCATGTGCCCTTACTGGGAATTGAACTGTGACCCCCTGATGCTCAACCACTGAGCCATACCGGCAGGGCAGTCCTCACTGGTTTTTACCAGCCAGAAGTTATGGGGACTTCCCTTCCTGGCACTGGGACCCTGGGCTGGGGGTTCTTTTGTGGGGCTGGGACCCTCACTCCTCAGGGGTGACTTCCATAGCAGAGATATTCCTCTTGATTTTTAACTACCATATTTGAGTGGGTGACCAGCCCATTTTGTGTCTCCAGTCTCAACAGGGCTTCCTCTAATATCCTTATTTATAAGACTTCTGTTCAGCTAGACTTCAGGTGGTTCTCAATGATGGTTCTGTATTTTAGCTGTAATTTTGATGTGGTTGTGGGAGGAGGTAAGCACAGCATTTGCCTACTCCGCCTTCTTGACTGGAAGCCCAAAAGTATGTTTAAGTTTTAGAAGTATAGGATTGCTCTTTGTCTTTTTGTTAATAATTTCTAAATTGCATTGTGATCAGATAATCTGATTGATACTAATACTATATCTGAAAATTTGTTGAGGCTAACTTTGTACCTCGAATATAAGCAGAAATATTCCACTTGTGCACTATATATATGTATATACAGTATATATACCCTAATTAATACACGTGTGTGTATTCTGTGTGTGCCCATTAAATTGAACTTATATTAGTTATGCCTTTCACATCTGTGTTCTTACTAACTCTTCTTGGTCTGGTGTATCTAAGTGACCTTTTGTGTACTTGATGGACATGTTAAAATGGTGGGTTTTTAAAAATCTCTTGAGTTTAGAATTAGTATTATCTTCCAGGTGACTTTATAATACTTTTTTTTTCTTAAAGACCATTTTGTCTAAAGTTAATGTGGTTTCACTGGCTTTCTTTTGGTAAATATTTGCCTGATATAAAAGCCTGTAGCATAATTTTCCACTTTTATCTAGTCTGGCAATCTTTGTAGCTAGAAAGTTTTCTCTGCTTTTATTTGTGTTTACTGATGTGTTTGGATTTCTGGCTACCATCTTATAGATTGATTGAGACCCCCACCCCCACCCCCGATTGAAACCCCGCCCCCCTTTTATTTTACTTCTTTTTCCCCTTCTCAACTTTTTGGAATGCTTATCATAGAATGTGTGTTACCACTTCTAAGTTAAAGTCTGAAATTACTCAATATTATTGCCCTCTCTCCCCAAATAGCTAGTTATTGCCTGCTATTTGAATTCTCTCTTTTCCACCACAAATTATACATTATTTTAATTTTTTTTACAATTAGCATTTGTTTAGATTTCATCACATTTTTCCATATCTGTGCTTACTATTCCTTTTTATATTCCAGTTCTTTCTGGGATAATTTTCTTTCTGCCTAAAGTGAATTCTTTGAAATTTCCGTTAGGAAAGATTCGGTGTTGGTAAATTTCTTATGTGTGAAAATATATTTTGCCTTATTCTTGAAATGTTGTTTCCTAGGTTCAGATAGTATTTTCTCTTGGCATGTTCGAAGGTATTATTCCCCTGTTTTTACTCGCTTTCAAAGTTACTGCTAAGAAGTTAGCCATCTAAGATTGTTCCTTTAGAGATGGTCTGACTCTCCTCTGCCTGTTTGAAGACCTTCTCTGTGTCTTCAGTATTTTGCAGTTTCACAGTGTGTGTCATGTGTGGATTTTATTTACACAGCTTGGGATTTAATGGGTGTCTTGGGTCTTTCAGGAGCTCTGGAGCAGTGCAGTTCAGTAGAACTTTCTGTGATGCTGCAAATGTTCTCTGTGCAGTCCTATATGGTAGCCGCCTGCCACATGTGGCCAATAAGGACTTGAAATGTGGTCATTATGACTGAGGAACTTTGTTTTGATTCTTAATTTAAATAGCCACGTGTGGCTAATGGCTACTGTATTGGGGATCACAGTCGTAGAAAATTCCCAGTGATTATTATTTCATGAATGTTGCCTCGCTCCTATTCTCTTTTTTCTGGAACTCTAATTAGCATGAAAATGTCCAACAGACATATAATTTCTTAACTCTCAACCTGTTATGTTTTCTTTGTGTTGTATTCTGGATACAGTAAACCCTTAATTTTGCAGATCTCAATTTAATGGACTTCAGGTTTAATGGACAAAATTTCCGGTCCATATGTCTGTCATATGTGGAAATTAACATCCTGTTAATTTTGAAATGCTTTTAACCAAGATTAGCTTATAACTAAATTAACAGGGTTTTTTTTTGTTATCAACTCTGTTATTTTTAACAAATTTTAGCAAATAGGCCATATGTTGGAGAAAACACTGTAGGAACTTCACTGACATAAATTATTATTACATATCTACACCTATAGTCTACATATTTAAATCCAAGAGTCACTACACTTATAAACGATGTTTGACAAATGATTAGCACGTGACTGTACTGCATCTTACTAGACTTTCTGCAGCAGTTTTAAAGTGTGCTGGCTGGTTTTCTGACGTGCACTAAACCATGTCCCTGCCATGTGCATTTGTTTATTCTCCATGACTGGTGAATGCACACATTTGCTAGACCTATTCAGTATACATTTAAAATTACAGTAATACATATAGAAAACTTTTCTGTGAAATTAAACTTTTCAAGCATACATAATTTTAATTACACAAATGTGTCTACATAAGTAAAAACAGGTAAACTAACCAATTTGTCAATTTTTTAACATGCATTTGGAAAACCTACTTTATTATGTAGCGGACTTTCTGTGATGCTACAAATGTTCCACATCTGTGCAGCCCCATGTAACGGACTTTCGGCTTTAACTAAGGCACCCCCTCGCCCGAGTTAGTCTGTTATACCGAGGTTTTACTTAATTTACTGTAATTTCTTTTGACTCTTACCCAACTGAAAAAAGGACAGGTCACTGCTCTTTTTTTTTTTTTTTAAGTTGGGCCTAATCTGCTGTTTTATCCATACCATTAGTTTTTAGTTATATTCTGGTTTTAGATATTATATTTGATTCTATTTCAAATCTGCTTGGTCATTCTTTATAGTCTCTCATTCTTTCCTCACATTTTTAAGCCTCACTTAAGCATAATAAACATTTATAGTTTGTGTCTGGTCATTCTAATATCTGAGTTCTAATTTGACCATCTGTTTCTTCTGTTCATTCTCACTCATGCTGCCTTGTTTTCTTGTGTGTATTATTATTTTACTAGAGGCCCGGTGCACAAAAATTTGTGCACTGGGAGGGGGGGGTCCCCCAGCCCGGCCTGTGCCCTCTTGCAGTCTGGGACCCCTCGGGAGATAACGACCTGCTGGCTTAGGCCTGCTCCTGGGTGGCAGAGGGCAGGCCCAATCCCTAGGTGCAGCCCCTGGTCAGGCTCAGAGCAGGGCCGATTGGGGAGTTGGGGCGCCGCCCTGTCATGCACAGAGCAGGGCAGATCGGGAGGTTGCGATGCCACCCTCAGTCACGCTCAGGGTAGGGCCGATTGGGGGGTTGGGGCACCGCCCCCTGTCACACTCAAGGCAGGGTCGATGGGGAGGTTGCGGCGCCACCCCCTGTCACGCACAGAGCAGGGCCGATCAGGGGGTTGGGGCGCTGCCCCCTGTCACTCACAGAGCAGGGCCGATCAGGGGGTTGCGGCGCCACCCCCTGTCACGCACAGAGCAGGCCCGATCAGGGGGTTGAGGAGCTCCCCCCGTCACTCACAGAGTAGGGCCGATAGGGGAGCTGTGGCACCGCCCCCTGTCACACACAGAGCAGGGTGGATCAGGGGGTTGGGGCGCTGCACCCTGTCACACTCAGGGCAGGGCCAATGGGGAGGTTATGGCTCTACCCTGTCACACACAGAGCAAGGCCCGTGGAGGGGGTTTGGGGCACCACCCTCTATCACCCACAGAGCAGGGCCGATCAGGGGGTTGGGCGCCGCCACTGTCACACTCAGGGCAGGGCCGATGGAGAGGTTATGGCTCTACCCTGTCACACACAGAGCAGGGCCCGTGGGGGGGGGGGGCGTTGGGGTGCCGCACCCTGTCATACACAGAGCAGGACCGATCAGGGGGTTGGTGCGCCGCACCCTGTCAAACACAGAGCCGCAGGGCAATCGGGATTGAGGAGCTCCTCCCTATCAGGCACAGAGCAGGGCTGATCAGGGGGTTGGGGCGTCTTCCCGTCACGAACAGAGCAGGGCGGATAGGGAGGTTGTGGCCCCGCCCCCTGTCACACACAGAGCCGCAGGGCGATCAGGGGATTGGGGAGCTCCCCCCTATCAGGCACAGAGCAGGGCTGATCAGGGGGTTGGGGCGCCTTCCCCTGTCACGAACAGAGCAGGGCGGATAGAGAGGTTGTGGCCCCACCCCCTGTCACACACACAGCTGCAGGGCGATCAGGGAATTGGGGAGCTCCCCCCTATCAGGCACAGAGCAGGGCTGATCAGGGGGTTTGGGCGCTGGCCCCTGTCACGCTGATCCCGGTGCCGGGAGGCATATTACTCTTTTACTATATAGGATAGAGGCCTGGTGCATGGGTAGGGGCTGGCTGGTTTGCCCTGAAGGGTGTCCTGGATCAGGGTGGGGGTCCCCACTGGTGTGCCTGGCCAGTCTGGGTGAGGGGCTGAGGGCTGTTTTCTGGAAGCGGGTGACTGAAGCTCCCAACCGCTCCTTTTTTTCTTTTTCTTTTTTTCTTATTCTGGGCCAGCTTTAGCTCTGAGGCCTCGCTGCTGAAAACATCGATACAATGTTGTGGTCCGGCTGGCTGAAGCCCGGCTGAATGAAA
This sequence comes from Myotis lucifugus, assembly GCF_000147115.1. NCBI lineage: Eukaryota > Metazoa > Chordata > Mammalia > Chiroptera > Vespertilionidae > Myotis > Myotis lucifugus. The sequence continues at coordinate 3,310,934 of NW_005871173.1, forward strand.
GCCGGTTTCTGGGGTTTTGTTTAGCTTCTTATTTGCAACATAGTACATAGTTGCTTAGAGTTGCAGCTGAGAGGCCGGTAAGTGAGGCGGGGAACGTTGGAGTCCGCAGTCACTGGAGCAAGCAAGCCTCCCTGCTCGCTTCAGTGCATGGCTGCCGGCTGCCATCTTGGCTGACAGTTAATTTGCATATACTCACTGATTAGCCAATGGGAAGGGTAGCGGTTGTACACTAATTACCATGTTTCTCTTTTATTAGTGTAGATTGTATTGTATGAGTTGCTCATTTTCCTTGGAATGTCATCTGAGAGAATTTTAATATCTATATTGAAGTCACTCCAGAGAGAATTTGTCTTTGCTTATGCCGTTCTCCTGGGGATGCTACATCCTTGGGGCCACTCTAACTCCATCCCTGGCTTCATGTTTTCCAGCCACACTGCGTAGCATGAATATGGGCCTCAGATCTCAGTGGAAATTTCCCCTTATTCCCCTACTCTGTGTCAGTGATAAGTTTCCTTGCTGTTCCCTTTTGCACAAGAGGTTCTTCTCTTTTACCCTATGTTTAGGTCCCCTGGGGCCCCAGCTTCTCGCTCAGTACAGGAGTCCTGCCCTCCCCCAGTACCATTCAGAGTATAGATCCAGACAAGGTCTCCAGGGTTTGGAGGAGGCTCCTAGGGTAGAATCCTGCCTCAGCACATCTTTCTCCCAGGGTTTCTGTTCTCACTTTCCCATGACCTCTCCAGATCCTTTCCCTTTTATGCTGACTCAGAAATGTGTTTTAAAAGGTGCATATTTGCCCTGACTGCTTTGGCTCAGTGAAAGGTCCCAGGTTCGATTCCAGTCAGGGGCATGTACCTTGGTTGCGGTCACATCCCCAGTGTAGGGTGTGTAGGAGTCAGCTGATCGATGTTTCTCTCTCATCGATGTTTCTAGCTCTCTATCCCTCTCCCTTCCTCTCTGTAAAAAATCAATAAAATATATATTTTTTAAAAAGGTGCATATTTGTGTGTGTGTGTGTGTGTGTGTGTGTGTCTTTTGCTTTTAATATTCAGTACTTCAGTGTTTCACTGTGATGGTGGTTAACGTATCAGCCTGCTGTGTTTGCCAAAACAAAATCCAAGTTTGAGCATCTTTATAATAGATTGTGAAGAATAGAAGATGTGCACACAAAGGGTTAATCTATTTTTGGAAGAAAAAGACAAAGTTGTTAAGCATTTTAGTTGAAACCAAACCTGATGTCAGGTGATCAAAATAACAGACTGTGGGCATTTCACTTTCTAATTGGTACATCTTCTCCCCTTTTGATTTTTAAAAACACACCTGTTAGATTAGCCCATTTATTCATTTTTAGGCACTGTAAGTACCGTGCTTAAGGATGTTATTCAGCATGACTCAGTTCTTCTAAGCTATTTTTAGTATCTGAAAATCGAGTCAGGTAGTGGTATTACCTGCAGGGACAGGATCCAAAAGTCACCTGTTTGTGGTTCATTAAGTCAGATAGCGGATAAGTTAACGAGGGCGAAAGATGCAGCTTTCTTCTGGGCACTATTACCTGTCAGTCATCATTCACTGACTCCTTCATTTGAATGCTGAATGAGCGCAGCGTCAGGCCCTCAGCTCCTGGATGTCACCTGAAAGGCCTTGTCCTTGCCCTCAAAGGGCACACGCACCACCACAGTTGTAGTGTCCTGGAGGAGTGGGGGCTCCCGGCGCACCTCAGGCCAGCAAGGCTTTCAGAGGAGCTGAGTCTTGAATGTCTTTTTCCCCTTTAATCCATTGATTGGATTTAACCCTTATTCTATCACATCAGTCTCTCTTAAAGTACCTAGTTCATCTCCACAGTTTGCAAGTCCAGTCTGTCGTGTGGGGTCCCAAATACTCAATTTAACAGACATTGCAGTAGCTCCTGTGTGCCTCTTGATGCTCGAAGTAAGGCAGCTACGGTTGGATCCTTGCCTAAGAGAGTTGACATTCAGAAATTATTGAGCCATTTAAAATGTACCAGTTAAATGCCAGGTTACATGTATTTTCTAATGCAGATTCACAGATGAGGGCTTGAAAATGTAGAAATATGTGTTAATAGTCATTGTTTCTCTCATGGTGGCTGCTCTTAACTTATTTTTCAGCTTTTAGCCTGTCTTGTATTCTCAAGATTTTGAATAATGAATATTTATTGTTTTACTAATAAGGAAGAAAATAAGTTCATTTTTTAAAAAAATTTAAAAACTTATTGTCACTAACCAGGCATCTAAAGCAGAATCCTAAACTTATCCACCTTCTGTTAATTTGTTTTGGATTTACTAAGATGAAAAAATGTTTTTAATTAATGCTTTTAATCTATAAGTGGCATGTCAACAGAAAAAGTAAAAAAATGAGAATGAATTCAGTATTACAAATAGAAACTTAGATATTTATTTTACTTAAGCACCATATTTTCTTACTTTCCAAAGGAGAAAAAAGTATGTTTTTTTAACTTTTAAAAACAACTGAAAACTTACTGAATAACCACCACTGAACCTGAGTGTCCTAAAAAGTGCAGCTTTGTAAATACATTTGTAATTTTACCTGCCTCTCTGCACCCTTCTCTCAGAACCTGAGAGGAAGCAGAGCAGCTAATCTGTTGGTCAGCAACAGTGTTTTTGTTTAAGTCATTTCTGTACTTTCTTCACCTTCATAAGATCTTAGAGTCAAGAGTTAAATTTAAGATTTTTTACAGCCTTTTTATTGATGTGTCAAAAATGAGTCTCTCATCTGTTTTCCTGCATTCACTGTCATTGGAAACTTAAGAGTAAAAATGACTTTATGTCAGTAAAGAGGCCACAGCCTTTTTTTAAAAGTCTATTTTGTGCCCCGGCCGGTGTGGCACAGTGGTTGAGCGTCGACCTATGAACTAGGAAGTCACGGTTCAATTCCAGGTCAGGGCACATGCCTGGGTTCAGGGCTAGATACCTAGTGTGGGGAGTGCAGGAGGCAGCCTATCAATGATTCTCTCTCTTCATTGATGTTTTTATCTCTCTCTCCCTCTCTTTTCCTCTCTGAAATCAATGCAGATATTTTAAGAAACAGCACTATAAACTGGGATCTGTTAGACCCTAAGGTCTAGGGCAGGGGTGGGCAAACTTTTTGACTCGAGGGCCACAATGGGTTCTTAAACTGGACCGGAGGGCCGGAACAAAAGCATGGATGGAGTGTTTGTGTGAACTAATATAAATTCAAAGTAAACATCATTACATAAAAGGGTACGGTCAAACGGGCCGGATCCGCCCGAGGGCCGTAGTTTGCCCACGGCTGGTCTAGGGTCTACCTTGACTGTATTCGGGGAGCTTAAATAAGTTTTTCTAATTTCAAGTTACTCTTATGGAGGTGATGAACTTTTCGAACTGACTCTTTTTTAAAATATATTTTTATTGATTTCAGAGAGGAAGGGAGAGGAAGAGAGAGAGAGAAACATCAATGATGAGAGAATCATTGATCGGCTGCCTCCTTCACGCCCTACACTGGGAATCGAGCCCGCAATCCAGGCATGTGCCCTTGACCAGAATTGAACCTGGGACCCTTCATTCCGCAGGCTGATGCTCTATCCACTAAGCCAAACCAGCTAGGGCTTCAAACTGACTCTTATCCCAAACTTGATAACCCAGTTTCCCAAATCTGGTTATCTGGCAATTTGAGTTTAATTCTTTTGCCATTGCTATGGTGTGCCTTGCTAATTCTGGTAAATTACCTTTCATACATCAAAACAAGATAAAAATGAGTCAGAATGTTAGAGGCATAGAGGACAAGAGTGTGAATGAGATAAGAAGCACATTGGCATTGCTAGGAAATCTGTGGCATGATACCACTACATGTGTTTAACTGGTCCATAACTTTATTAACTAAAGAATATTACAACTGTAAACCTACTTTGACAGCCCCTGCATTTACTTTCAGTATTTCCAGAAATGTGATCTAAAATTTTCTATCAAATAGAATCCAAAATTCAGTATTTAAGAGATTTTTAAAATTTCATTTAAAAATTATTTTCAACTGATTGACTGGGATATTCCTCAGATATAAAATAAAAAGATAGTTATTAATCCTTTTGTAGTTCTCGAATCAATTGGCTTAAATGGAGCTCAGGATTTTCGTAGTGTCACTTTAATTAGATAAAATCAATTACGTTTCAAGAAGGGATGAAATAATACTTAAGTCTGATATAAAAATGAACAGCGCATTACCTCCCCACAGTTAGCTTTGGCCAATAAAAGCAAGATCAACTCTTTAAAAAATGTCAGTGTAGGTGTGTTGAAGCCCCTCAGTAGTTTTGCATCTCACTCAGCATAAATGCCAAAGCCCTGATCCTCATGCATAATTTCCTGTGACCTGGAGCCTTGCTGCTATCCCGGTGGGCCCGGTACCCGGATGCACGTGTGTTGAAGCCCCTCAGTAGTTTTGCATCTCACTCAGCATAAATGCCAAAGCCCTGATCCTCATGGGCTTTAGAAGAGATGGTATCATCCTGGCTTATCTCGGTGGGCCCGGTACCCGGATGCACGGACGGCAGGCATGTGCCCACTCGAGGGCAGTGCTGCTTCCTTAGCGGTCCCAGTCACAGTGTTCTCATGGGCTTTAGAAGAGATGGTATCATCCTGGCTTAGGATTTTGAGATTTAATGAATTTTTATTCTTCTGAGTGTAATTTTTTTGTATGAAATATATTATTGAAATTTTATATGATTTGTGGTTAAAAATTTTATATGATTTGTGGCAGTGAGTTTTATTAAATATATTGTCTAAACATTTGGCATGATTCAATATTTTTTATTTTAACTATTTATAAAAATGCCAAACACAGACAAAAGTAAAATAGTAAGTACATTGAGCCTCGTCTGTACATATCACCAGTCTGAATAATTATCAACTCCTGGCCGATTTTATTTCCTCTAACCTTCCTCTTCTATTTTCCCCTTCCTTCGTTATTTTGAAGCAAATTTCAGATATTACTTAATGATAAATATTTTAGTATATACCCTTAAAAATAAGATTTTAGAAACACAAAGAGTATTTGTTCTTTACTGTTTCACCTGGATCAGCTGCTGTTAGTAAATCAGTATCTGTGCTGCATCATGATGTATCAGAAGTGTTTCTGACATTTTCAGTGAAAATGGATCTTAAACAGTTATCTAAAAAATAACAATGAAGTTTACTGAAATACTGTGGTATAAAGAAAACATCATAGCTCTTTAAATTTAGAGGATCTTACAAGTGTAGGGAGCCTAATAGGGCTTACTGGTATTTGCAGTAAAACAACTAGGTTTACTGTAGAGATAGAAGTAAAGACAAACATAGTCTTTGTCCTTGAGGAAATAAGAAAATGAAAGACAGTGACCAAATCATTAAGGCTCAGAGTAGCCTCTCCCCTGCTTTCTCTGCCTATTCCCTTCTCCCCCGCCTGCTCCCTGGGCTTCGCTCCGCTGTGTATTCTGTTTATCACACCACTTTCTCTTGTAACTATTGCTCTTTCCCATCGGCCATTGAGGGTGGTGGCTCTTCCTCGCGTGTTTTCATATCCTGGCGTGATCAGTAGTAGCTGTTCAGTAGCTGACTTTTTGAGTAAGAGCTGCAAGCCACCTGGGTGTCCTGGAAAGGAAGGGCCCAGGCTTTACCCGGAGACAGTCCTGGGTAGCAGTTCCGGCTTTACTACTTTTTAGCTCTGTGACGGTAGGCAAACTAATCATTCTAATTATGCCAGAACCTATCCTATTTTGTGCAGGGATGTTAAACTTCTAATGTGCAGGGTAGTCCCAAAATAAAGAATATAAAGAATTGCCCTTCGTTGGCCCCAATGCTAATTGCACCACTGTTGAGAAACACTGGCTGAGGCTAATCAGGCCTAGATCTGTCCCTGGAGCTGAACGCGGTGTTACTTTGCAAAATGAGGGAGGGTTATCTAGTAGAGAGGGCAGCAGAGGGTGTGAACGTTGTGAGCATGCCAGTGTTGATTCCAGTGGTGTGTCTCTAGGTGAGAAAAGAAAGTGCTCTGCTGGGGAGGGTGGTATTGTGGAGTGGGAGATAGGGTTAGATTTTTAGGGTGGGGTTAGGTTTTGGAGGATCTAAACACCAGAAAATGAATGTGAACTTGATCCTAGATAATCGGGAATCATTAGGAGTTTTCCATATGTGGCATGATGCCTGTTTTATCAAGAGAGCCTTTACCAGCACGTGGCCAGATCAGTTAAGGGGTCAGGACAGGATCAGCCCCAGGATAACTGACATCACAGAAGGTGTAGGGCTGAGAGCTGGGTTAAGATTCCAGTTCTTCACGTGTAGCTCATTCTACCTCAAGACAGGTGACTTCCTGCAAAACAGCAATGCCACCTTCTTAGGGTTGTTTTGAAAACTGAGTAAGGACATAGCTGAGGTGCCTCATGCCTGAGATGCTTCGCCCACCTCACTGTTCTTCTTTCTACTTGGTGGTTTTCCCTTTTTGTGATGTTTATTCATGTGCAGGAAGGACTCACTGCAAAGGGAAAAGCAGATGCTGGCAAAACCTGGTCAGAGGCGCATTTCCAGTTAGGACCCCTCCAAGGAGCTTTTCTGGCTTCTCAATTTTCCATGTATCGGATCCCTCATTCTGTAATCTTTTCCCATCTCTTGATTGCCATTTAATCTAAATCTCTTCATTTGATTAAGTGTAATCCATTCTTCTGTTTTTGGTATAATAAACATTAAGTTAGCTCAAATTGTATTTTATTTTGCTAACTTAATTCTCTTTGGCAGTCTTTTTTTTACTCTATCTTTAATCTTACACTGTGATACTATAAAAGCCAGCTGTAGTTCTGTGGTGAGTTTTATATTAGCTGTATGAATCTAGAAGAGAAATTTTCCTAAAGAGGAACCACTGATAAAAATAAATCATAGTTAATGCCCTGGCCAGTGTCGCTCAGTGGTAGAGCGTTGGCACACACACCGAAGATTCCAGGGTTCAATTCCAGATCGAGGGCATGTACCTGGGTTGCAAGTTTGTTCCCTGGCCCCTGGCTGGGTGCATGTGGGAAGCAACCAGTTTATTTCTCTCTCACATCGATCTTTCTCTCTCTCCCTCCCCTCCACTCTCTCTAAAAAGCAATGGAAAAAATATCCTTGGGTGAGAATTAACAAAAATAAAAAATAAAAGTAAGTCATAGTTAAGAGTACTGGCCTTCATCCAAATATTCAGTTTAAATCAGACACTCGTATTCCTCGTGCAACCCAGTTATATGTGTCTTTATATAGATTACCTTAAGAAGAAGCATATTCTGAGTAGTTTAATTGTATTTTTAACTTTTTTTTTAGTTTTTAAGTTAGTTGCTGTACAATATTTTATTTCAGGTGTACAACATAGCAATTAGACATTTATATAACTTACAAGTGATCACTCCAATGAATCTAGTACCCATCTGACAACATAGTTACTACAATATTTTTGACTGTATTCCGGGTGCTGTACTTTACATCCCATGACTGTTTTTTAAATACCAATTTGTACTTCTTAATTCCTTTGCCTTTTTCACCTATCCCCCTAACCCTTTCCAATATGGCAACCATCAGAATGTTCTCTGTAGCTAGGATTTGTGTGTTTTTGTTTGTTCATTTGATTTTTAGATTCCATATATAAGTGAAATCATATGGTGTTTATCATTCTCTGACTTAACTAGGTGTACCGGTTAATGCAGATTTTTTCAATAGATGGAGTTACACATATCTTGATATATATGTGATTTGATATGTATGCTATTTTGTTGTATTGACAACAAGCTTCAAAACTTTATATGTCAAATTTGCTGAAGGTGTTAACATACATAGATATTTTTACACTTAAAAATGTCGAATTTTGTACCAAAAAAAGAGCATTAGCGGGAAGTTTTAATTCATTACTTTATGTTGAAGAAAAGTGCTACTGAATACTTCGGGAAGCTTATGGTGAACATGCTCCATCTCAAGATCTTGTGAACACTGGTTCAAACACTTTAAAAGTGACGATTTCAATGTGAAAGACAAAGAACGTCCAGGTCAACCGAAAAAGTTTGAAGACCAACAATTACAAGCATTATTGGATGAAGATGCATGTCAAACTCAAAAATAACTTGCAGAAAGATTAAACGTTGCTCAGCAAACAATTTCCGATCATTTACAAGCAATGGGAAAGATTTTAAAGGAAGGAAAATGGGTGCCACATCAACTGAATGAAAGACAAATGGAAAACCGAGAAGTCATCAGTAAAATGTTACTTCAACAGCACAAAAGAAAGTATTTTTTGCATCAAATTGTGATGCGATGAAAAGTGGATTTTGAGAATCCCAAATGCACAAAATCATGAGTTGATCCAGGTCAACCATCAACATCGACTACAAGGCCAAATCGCTTCAGAAAGAAGACAATGCTCTGTGTTTGGTGGGATCAGGAAGGTGGGGTGTATTATGAGCTTCTAAAACCTGGTGAAACCATTAATTTTGATCATGAAATGACCAGAATGTTCCAGAAGACATGGCAAAGTAATTTTGCTTCATGATGATGCACCATCACACACTTCAATACCAGTTAAAGACACGTTAAAAGATTTTTCCTGGGAAGTATGAACCCACCCACAGTATTCACCAGACCTTGCTCCTTCAGATTACCACTTGTTCCGATCGATGGCACATGCGTTTTCTGAGCAGCACTTCAAAACGTATGAAGAAGTTAAAAATTGGGTCTCTGAATGTTTTGCCTCAAAACAAGAAAAGTTCTATTGGGACGGTATCCACCAGTTACCTGAAAGATGGGGAAATGTGTAGCTAGCGATGGACATTACTTTGAATAATGCACTTTTGATGTTTCTCTTGAAATTATCGTGTTTTCTTTGATTACAAAATCCACTATTATTAACCAGTACACCTAGTATTTCTCTTCGCATAAAATCCTCTAGGTTATCCATGTTGTTGCAGATGCAAAATTTCATTCTTTTTTATGGCGGAGTAATATTTTATTATGTATATGTACCACCTCTTCTTATCCATTCATCTATTGATGGACACTTAGGTTGCTTCCATATCTTGCCTATCTTAAATAATAAAAGACTAATATGCAAATCGACTGAACCATGGAACGACGGGTTGCTATGACGTGCACTGACCACCAGGGGGCAGACGCTCAACACAGGATCCGGGCTTACCGCTGACGAGCACAGTGGCAGTGGCAGGCGCCTCTCCCACCTACACGGCAGTGCTAAGGAAGTCCGGGGAGCGGGCCTAAGCCGTCAGTCGGACATCCCCCGAGGTCTCCCAGACTGTGAGAGGGGTGCAGGCCAGGCTGAGGGACACCACCCCCCCCCCCCACACACACACACACCAGTGCACGAATCTCGTGCACTGGGCCTCTAGTTGTAAATAATGCTGCAGTGAGCATATGGATGCATATGTCTTTTTGAATTGTTTTGAGTTTCTTCAGATAAGTATCCAGAAGTAGAATTGCTGGGTCTTTATCTCTTGTCACAGCCTTTTTTAAAAAGTCTATTTTATGCCCCGGCCTGCGTGGCTCGGTGGTTGAGTGTCAACCTATGAACCAGGGGGTCACGGTTCGATTCCCAGTCAGGTCACATACCCAGAGTGTGGGGATGCAGGAGGCAGCTGATCAATGATTCACTCTCATCATTGATATTTCTATCTCTCCCTCTCCCTTCCTCTCTGAAATCAATAAAAATATATTAAAGTCTATTTTGTCTGGTATAAGTATTGCTACCCCAGTTTTTTATTTCTTTTTTTAATTTTCTTGTTTAAAGTATTACAAATAGTAGTACATATGTCTCCTTTTTTTCCCCATTGACCTTCCCCCGGCCTCCCCCCCCCCCCCCGCACATGCCCTTACCCCACCCCCCCAATGTCTTATGTCCATTGGTTATGCTTATATGCATGCATAAAGTCCTTCTATTGATCTCTCCCCCCCACAACATTCCCCAGCCTTCCCACTGTAATTTGACAGTCTGTTCGACGCTTCTCTGCCTCTGTATCTATCTTTTTGTTCATTATCCATAAATGAGTGAGATCATGTGGTATTTTTCTTTCACTGCCTGGCTTATTTCACTTAGCATAATGCTCTCCAGTTCCATCCATGCTGCTGCAAATGGTAAGAATTCCTTCTTTTTTATAGCAGTGTAGTATCCCATTATGTAGATGTACCATTGTTTTCTAATCCACTCATCTGCTGATGGGCATTTAGGCTGTTTCCAAATCTTAGCTATTGTACATTGTGCTGCTATGAACATAGGGCCACCCCAGTTTTTTAAAATTTATTTTTATATTCATGAAATATCCTTTTCCATCTCTTTGTGTTCAGTCTGTGTATATCTTTATATCTGAAGTGAGTCTCTTGTAGGCAGCATATGTAAGGGCCTTGTTTTCTTATCTATTCAGCCACCCTGTCTTTTGATTAGAATATTTAATTTGTTTACATTTAAAGTAATTGTTGATAGATTATAGTAATTGACATTTTATTATTTATATTTTTTATCTTGTTTTCTTCTAAAAGATGTCCCTTTAACATTTCTTGTAATAGTGTGGTGGTGATAAACTTTTAATGTTTTCTTATCTGAGAAGCTTTTTATCTGTCCTTCAATTCTAAACGATAGCTTTGCTGGGTAGTTTGTTGTCTTGGTTATAGGTCCTTCCTTTTCATTACTTTGAATATTTCATCCCAATCCTTTCTAGTCTGCAAAGTTTCTGTTGAGAAATTATGTGACAGTCTGGGAGATCCCTTGTAGCTAACTGCTTTCTTGTGCTGCTTTTCAGATTCTCTCTTTGTCTTTAACCTTTGGGTTTTTTAAATATGATGTGTCTTGGTATGAGCCTCTTTGGGTTCATCTTGTTTGGGACTCATGCACTTCCTAGGCTTATGTATGCTATTTCCTTGGCCAGGTTAGGGAAGTTTTCCCTCATAATTTCTTCAGATAGGTTTTTAATTTGTTGCCGTTTCTTTCCTCCTCCTGGTACTCCTATGATGTGAAAGTTGGTATGCTTGATGTTGTCCTAGCAGTTCCTTACACTATCTTCATTGTTTTGGATTCTTTTTGCGGTACTGATTGGGTGTTTTCTGCTACCTTATCCTCCAAATCGCTGATCCTGTCCTCTGTTTCATCTAATCTGTGGATTTTCTCTAATGTATTCTTCATTTTAGTTACTGTATTCTTCATTTCTGATTGGTTATTTTTTGTTTCTATCTCCATTTTTTATGTTTGCTATCTCTTTGTTGAAATTCTCCCTGAGGTCATTAAGCATCCTTGGGATTTTGGATGAATTGCAATTTATTTATAAACAGACATCTTTATGGTGTTGCACCTTGTTCTCAGACATGGTGTGATATATTGATAGGCTTTCTTCAGTAAATTCTTTATGCTTTTGGTTATCTCTTCTTTTCTATTTTGTTTTTGTTGCTACTGGGAATATCCTTCCTATTTTTTTTATCAAAGTATTTACAGGGAAACTTGATTTTTGCCTATTTATTTTAAAATTGATCTAGTTAAATTACTACTGTTCTAATATTTTTTCAAATGACTGAGGGTGAGGGAGTCTTGTGGACATCATAATTAACATTGCTGGATAAACTCTTCCCACCATACACACTACACAGGAGTGGAGGGGTTGTTGGGGTTGACAACCCCAACCCCCAGGTGGATCTGGTTCTTAAGCAATGTGGTGAAGTAACAGATTCCAGAACCACCTTTTGTGGGAATAAGTAACCTGGCCCTCAGCTCTTTCCCTTGAGCTCCAAGGCTAGTTCCAGAGCCTTTGGTGGCTGGAAAGAGGAAAGCTATACAGTGATTTTTAGCATATGCGATATATGTGTGTGTGTGTGTGTGTGTGTGTGTATACACACACACACATATATATGTATATATATTTAAAAAACCCAAAGGTTACAACCACTAACATTTGGTGGGCTCTTTGTGCCAGCCACTGTTCTAAGTGCTTTATATTTATTACCCTGTTTATCATTTGTGTCACAAGGCTCATGCTGTTATCCTTATCTTATTCTTGAGGAATTTCAGACAGAGACTTTTAGCTTTAAGGAATTCAGCCTACTTGAACCTGCATGGTCTGGTTTCAAAGCCAGCTTAATCGCTGTGTTGCCAGTAATTACACTTCCTCCCCTTTTGTGGGAGGAATGGAAAACATTTAGTACACAATACTGGGGCCTGGGAGGTGGCAGCTTAGACAGACACTGTTACTGGGAGTGCATATAAGTTCTCTACTAATCATCTTTGGGGTTCGAAAAGTGTGTGTGTGTGTGTGTGTGTGTGTGTGTGTGTGTGTGTGTGTGTTTTACCATGTACATGTTTTTTTACAATCAGGAAAATAATAAAGCTATTTTAATTTGGGGTGGGAGTGAAGTTATTTTCTTAACCACAGCGATTATATTGCTTTTGTCCTTGTTGTGAAAGTATATCATGTTTATATACAGTGAAAACCACAGTACTCAGAATGAGAACTGCAGGAATATATAGCCCTTAATACAGATTCTGCCTTCTAATCATCTTTTTTTTTTCATTTATTTTTTTAATCCTCACCTGATGATATGTTTTTATTGAATCTTAGAGAGATAGGAACACCAATTGGTTGCCTCCCCTACAGCCCTCAATGGGGTGATCAAACCCATAACCTAGGTATGTGCTCTGACTGGAAATTGAACCCATAACCTTTGGTGTACGGGACGATGCTCCAATAACTGAACCACATGGGCCAGGGCTTGAATAGATTCTTGAATGAATTATTAAACATGCTACTTGTGAACATTTGAAGAAATAGACTAACTTTATTTTCTTCTTTGGAAATTTTAAGAGTACCATACCCAAAACATGGTAATTAATTGACCCATATCCCCTGGGAGAATTTCTTACCTGTAGCGGCTCTCTTGGCTCCCCGGCTACCATATTTTAACAGTTTATTAATGAAGCAGGTCAAACTATGGAAAGCATGCTTATCGGGCTTTCTGATGACTCAGCAGGAAAGGATAAGGGATAAATTAGTGGCTTCAGAATTCAGAAAACTCAGTAGGTAGAAGCAGTGGGCTGAGTCTAACAGGATGAAATTGTAGAGATATTTAAGATTCTGTATTTGATTCAAAATAACAACAGAATAAGCACAAGCCAGAATTTAAAGTGATTGAAATCATGGATTGATATAAACTGAAAAGCATTGAAGCCTAACATTTATAATAGGGACAAATACGTCTATATTAATGATGTAATACAGTAATGCTCTCAGGGTCTATTAGAATACGTTCTGGTTCTTACTTAAGCTGTAGAAGAATAATTGATCCTCCAAAATAAACAAACAAAATGAAAACAGACTCATAAACACAGAGCATACTGGTGGTTGCCAGAGGGGAGGAAGCTTGGGTGTTGGGTGAAAAAGGTGAAGGGATTAAGAAGCACAAATTGGCAGTTACAGAATAGTCACAGGGGGCTAAAGTAGAGCATAGGGAATAGAGTCCTTAATATTGTACTAACTGGGTATGGTGCCAGGTGAGCACTTGAAATATCAGGGGACCACTTTATGAAGTATGTGATTGTCTAACTGCTATGCTGTGCACCTGAAACTAATACACAATAATATTATATGTAAACTAATTGAAAAGTAAAATGTAAAGTTCTTAAGAAAACAAGAAAGAAAGAAAGAAAGAAAGAAAGAAAGAAAGGAAGGAAGGAAGGAAGGAAGGAAGGAAGGAAGGAAGGAGAGAGAAGAGAAGAGAAAAGAAAGGTTGCTCCTTTAGGCTGAACATTCAATAAAAGTTGCTCCTCTAGGCTGAACGTTCAATTATTTTTTCTGTTGGCCTACTATGCTCATTTGGGGGATGTGCCTTTGATAATTTTTAAGAGACAACTCTAGATTTAAAAAAGTATTGATCAGTGTTTTAAATAACCCTACAATGTTTATATACATTTTTGCCTTGGATAAATGTTTAGTAACATTTATTTATTTTTTTAAAATATATTTTATTGATTTTTTACAGAGAGGAAGGGAGAGGGATAGAGAGTTAGAAACATCAATGAGAGAGAAACATCTATCAGCTGCCTCCTGCACACCCCCCACTGGGGATGTGCCCGCAACCAAGGTACATGCCCTTGACCAGAATCGAACCTGGGACCCCTGAGTCCGCAGGCTGACGCTCTATCCACTGAGCCAAACCAGTTAGGGCATGTTTAGTAACATTTAAATGTGTAAGAGTTTCCAGTTTTTGTTTTTGTTTTTGACATTCTGTTTTACTAAGTTGTAAATTTGGTAAAGAGGCTTTGGTATTCTGTATTTGGGGATTAGTTGGAGTTAGTGGGATTAAAAAAATTGTTAACTGGGATTCTTAAGGAATAATAAGAAAACATCTGGCTCTTGTCAGCACACCAGACCCCTCCCCAGGAAGCTTGCTGTGCTGAGGGGTGTGTCCTGGCTCTGGGACCCTCCTCACAGGGGAGGACCTGCCTCACCCATTTATCTCATTTCTGCCCTCTTTGCACGAGGGATTGAGATTGGTATGACATGTTTTTGAAAAATATTCCACAACATGACAAGCAGAATTCTTGTACTTTTGCAGCTGTAGGAGAAAAACCCCTCAGCACAGTTTTGTTGTGCTTGAAATGACCTAAGGAAAACGAATGCTCACAGAATCTCTGCCTGCAGCCCATTCTTCCCATCCCCTTCCCAGCCTCTCCGTAAAGATGGAAGGAAGGAATCAGGTGCCATTTCTTCACTGACACACTATACACTACCATTTGTTTCTTTCCAACATTTTATTATGAAAACTCAAACATGTAGAAAAGTTGAAATCATTTTTCATTGAACACCATAAACCCACCATCTAGATTCTATAAATAACATTTATTATACCTGCTTTATCACATATTCACCCATCAGTCCATCTTATTATTATTTTTTTCACATGCATGGTTAGTGTTTTATTCTTTGAAGAATGGTTCTGAAACATTACACTAAGTCAGACCGAAAGGTAAAATAGTTTTTATAAAGATATGTTGTAACATATGTAATGACTGTTCACTCTACAAAATCTTGGTCATAGAGCTTATAATACACCTAGTTGGCAGTAGCACCCAGGTTTTCCAAATTGTCAGTCATCATTTTTCTCTTGTCTGCATAGACTTCTTCTCATTAGCTGCTTTCTGCTTTTGTTGCATGATCTCAGAGTCTCTCTGTTTTCTCTGAGAGGCAGTCAAGCTGTCCTCTTTTCTTTTTCCCTTGCTAATTTCCTGGGATTTCTTCATGTTTTTCTGGCGGGCAAGTTCTCGTTGATTTCCACCTCCGTCTCTGCTGTCTGAAGACAGGTCAGTACGAAGGGGATTCCCCACCGGCCGCGCCTGGGTGACCCGCCGGCTTCCCTGCCCCTTCCCCAACCTGTCCGCACACTCACCGGCCATGCCGACCACCGCACTGAGCCCGGAAGAGCACATCTTATTATTTTTGATGGACTTGAAAATGAGTATTTAGGTTTTTTCCTTGTCTTTTATTACTAGCTGTGAATGCTTAATCCTTGTGATAAGGATTTCAGGCATCGTTAAGCAAGTGTGAGAAAGCGCACTGGCGAGCACGAGAGCCTCGCACAGGTCTCAGCATATGGAAGGTGTGCGGTAGATATTTGTGAAGTGAATGCCGTTCCATCCGTCCTGCTTGACTAGCCCTGGAGTAAACTTCAGTTTGCCTCTTAGGACAAACAGTTACTTTAAAAATAAACCATATATCTCTAGATATAGGTGAGCCTCGATTTATAAGATGGACTTCTTTTTATGAGACAGTCCGTGAAAGGCATTTTTATAGCATTTGAAATGGTTAAAAGGGGGTTTTGTTTGTTGTTGTTAGTCCTCACCTGAGGATATTTTCCCGTTGATTTTTAGAGAAGGTGGAAGGGAGGGGGAGAGACACATCCATCGCTGCCTCCCGCACACACCCTGACAGGGACCAGGGATCGAGCCTGCAGCCGAGGCATGTGCCCTTGACCAGAATCAAACCCAGGACCCTTTAGTCCATGGGTAATGCTCTATCCACTGAGCAAAACCAGCTAGGGCTAGATATATATATTTTTATGATCTATAATACACATACATTTTTTTCAACAGTGATTCTCTCTCAGTATTCCAAGGAACTCACATTTCTGGGTTGGTGCCTCAAGGATCCTCTTTGAACCCTCAGATGTTTTCTGAGAAATTAAGATTTCATTGCAGGAAAATGTTTGAAAATTACTGGCCCGTCTCCACAGCCCTATGAGTCATTGTACAGTGGGTAACATTGTAGAACAAGAATGCAGTGTGTATCCTGCATTCTGCGTTTACTTGTCTGGGAAAATGCATTATCAGGATTCATCCCAGTGGCTCTAGATAAAGAATGGTGAGAGTTTTAATGGCAAGGGGAAACTCTAAAGATGTCTGGCTCTTGCAGGTGTCTACATGTTTGTATGTCTCTGTATATCTCTTCGGTCCCTGAGAGTGCGTTCCCATAATGAACAATGTCTGTGTTACTACTTCTTACCTCCTGGAAAGGAGGGGCATCCCTTTTTCCCCTTGATGAAATGGGTGTGTTTTGAGGACTTTTGGGGGGCCAGTCTCTAAATGCAGTGTGGGCAGTTACCAGAACTTCTTCTATTTCCAAAACAGAACTGGGCTCTGAATCATTTTGGTAATATGTCTCCTTTCTCCCCAAACATGGCGGCCACTGTCATGTGGTGTCTGTTCATACCAGCATGTATACAAAGGGAACTTAAAGGTTGTTGGTTTTTTTACTGAGTTTACATTTGTAACTTCTTTTCCTTTCCACTCCCAACAGGCTCGGGTTTTGTATGATTTTGCTGCTGAACCTGGAAATAATGAACTGACAGTTACTGAAGGAGAAATCATCACAATTACAAATCCGGTAAGAGAACTATTGCATTTAAATCGAATTGTCCCTTAAGGACTTATTTTTAAGATTTTATTTATTTATTTTTTTGTTAATCCTCACCAGAGAATGTTTTTTCCATTGCTTTTTCAGAGTGGAAGCGGGAGAGGGGGAGGGTGAGAGAGACAGACAGACAGAGATAGAGAGAAATCAGTGTGAGAGAAACACATCGATTGGTTGCTGCCCTGACCAGGAGTGGGGAGGGAACCCGAAACCCAGGTAAGTGCCCTTGACCGGAAATGGAGTCTGAGACCCTTCGGTGTATGGGCTGAGGCTCTAACCACCAAGCAACACCA
This sequence comes from Myotis lucifugus, assembly GCF_000147115.1. Classification (NCBI taxonomy): domain Eukaryota; kingdom Metazoa; phylum Chordata; class Mammalia; order Chiroptera; family Vespertilionidae; genus Myotis; species Myotis lucifugus. The sequence continues at coordinate 3,328,154 of NW_005871173.1, forward strand.
GCCAGGGCAAGAATATTTTATAAACATTGAGTAAGTCAAGTCCCCTAAAGATAGCTGGGTAGGGTTTCATCAAATAGAAATCCTAGCCAGATCCCAGCCAGATCAAAGGTGCTGAAATTAGAAAGTACTCAGTGTTTCTTAGAAGTCGCAGCAATATATTGACAACCTATGAGTCAGGTGTTTGGCTAAGTTCTATGCCTGTTTTCTTTATTGTATTTTCCCCATGAACTCTATGAGGTCAGTATTTTTCATCTCTTTTTGCAAATGAGGGTAATGAGACTTAGAGAAGTTAAGTAACTTGTCCAAGGTCATTCTGCTTGTAAGTGACAAAACAAGGGTTCAAAGCCACATCTGTTTGGCCTCTAAGCTTCTGCTTTTCTTCTCTGCTGGGAACACTGCATGGACACCAGTGTCCCAGGAGCACAGGTATGTACAGACCAGTAGGAGACAGGCTAGGAAAACGGGCTCTTAGAGCCAAATCAGGCAGGACTTGTGTGCCAGGCCATACACAGATCCTGGGCTTCATTTGTTAAGTAGTGGATTCATTTAAGGGTTTTGCTTGTTTTTTCTGGTTGGTGGTGTTGGCAGGGAGACATGATGAGACCTGCACTTTGCGGAAAATAATCCAGTAGAGGTATGTGGGATGGATTGGAGCCGAGGGACATGGCTTTGAGTCATAGCAATAGAATTTGAAAGAAAATTGATATAGGAGGCTGTGGAGAGTCAGACCCAGGTGACGTGGGCCTGTTGGTGAGGAGAGTCAAGGACCCCTGAGGCTTTTGTCCTTTATGCCTAAGACAATGGTGGACTTATTAATGTATGTAAGTCAGGAAGAAAGATGAAATGAGTTTACTTTAGATATGTTGAGTTTAAAGAATAGAAAATAATTAACGTGGGTTGCATCAGTTTAAGAATGGAAATGCAGAGCTGGAGAGGAGGCTGGAGATGGGCTGGCTCCCTGGACTCTCCGACAGGAAGGCCGAGGGCACTCTGGAGAAGGAAGGAGATGCAGGTGTTCCACCAGGAGGGGGAGGACGGGGATGCCCAAGAGGAGGATGGTGGTTTCTTCATAGTGATAGTATTTTTACACCTATTTTAAAATCTGCCTTAGGTACAAAAATGAATTACTGGGTAGAAAAAGTATATGTGGTTTTATAAAATACTAGTAGCCCCGCGCAGGTAGCTCTCTGCTCGCCTCCCCACCCTCCTGTAGCTCCTCCTGCCACCCTCCCCCTCGGCCCACCTCATAGCTTGCTGCCCTGCCCCCTCCTGTAGCTCTCCACCGCCCACTTGTAGCTCACTGCCCCACCCTCCTGCTGATCCGTGATCCAGTCGTTACACAGTTGGTCATTACGCTTCATGGCGTAACAACCATTTGCATATTACATCTTTATTATATAGGATGCTAGGTGTATATAAGTAAATGGATTCTATTTTTAAATCATTGATGAAATTTTGATTCTTTTATCTACCTAATTTTTTAATGAAGACATATTCTTCATATCTTAGAAAAATAGTAATGTCTTTAAGTTGCTGTTGTCAAAAATGGACAGAATTGTGGCTTAGAGTAATTTCTTTTAAAAGAATGAAAAATGTTTTATCTAGATTCAGGTAATTTTTAAAAAATATATTTTATTGATTTTTTACAGAGAGGCAGGGAGAGGGATAGAGAGTTAGAAACATCGATGAGAGAGAAACATCGATCAGCTGCCTCCTGCATACTCCCTTCTGGGGATGTGCCCGTAACCAAGGTACATGCCCTTGACTGGAATCGAACCTGGGACCCTTGAGTCTGCAGGCCGCCGCTCTATCCGCTGAACCAAACCGGTTAGGGCTAGATTCAGGTAATTATTAAATAATTAGGGCACAATTTATGAACTTAAGACAACTCTTACTATTTTAAGGAGGGAAAGTGGCTTTTGCTGAGATAATAGATTGAAACACAGGAATCCTGGTATAGAGTCCTTTATTATTTATTAATATTATTTATCAGAAGAGCTAACTAAGGAACCCATGGATCAATTAGTTAGCGTTTCCTAAATAATAGGCAATCTCAGAGCTTAGTGACTAAAACAAACAACCATTTGTTGTTGCTCAGGAGTCTACAAGTCAGCTGGATAGTTCTACCAGCCTGGGCTCACTCAGGAGCCTGAGGTCACCTGGCACTGGGCTGGGGCCCCCTGGTAACATGTCTTCACTCACTCACGTGACTGGCAGTGTTCCTGCTGGGGGTAGGCTGGCTTTAGATGGGGCAGCAGGCAGATTGGGCCTTGTCTTCCTCATCATCTAGCAACGCAGATGTGTTCACATAGCAGCTCTTTTAGGGGAAAAGCAGTCTGAAATGTGCAAAGCCTCTTGAGCTCACCCCACCATTTCCAGCTCACTCTGTTGACCAAGAGGCCACAAAGGACAGCCCAGTTCTAGAGGTGGGGTGTGCATCCTGCTTCTTGCCAATCAGAGCTGCAGATCATTTTTGTAATCTACCACAGACCATAAATAGGAAGGAATCACAAAATGATGGCATTCTGTGAATAGGCTATTTACAAATCTTTGATCACTTATTGTTGAAGTTTGATACTTCTTGTTTTTAGATGATATTATTTTCTGGAGTAAAGAGAAGGCTTAATAATTTAAAATTTTGAATTGTGTTCTCACATATATAACAATTCCCAAAGTAAATACTTTGCAAGAAATTCTAACTATATTCTTTCTTTCCGTTTTTTGTTTTTTGTTTTATTTTGTGTTTTGTGTGTGTGTGTGTGTGTGTGTGTGTGTGTTTGTTTTTAACTTTCTTAGGATGTTGGTGGAGGATGGCTGGAAGCAAAAAACAGCAAAGGAGAACGAGGTCTTGTTCCCACAGACTATGTTGAAGTAAGAACTTACTGCCATTTATCAATTAAACCTTGTCTCTGTCAAACATAGTTTTATGAATTATCATCTTAAGGGACAGACTAGATGATAGCAACTTTATTTTTAATAAAAAATTTTCATTGCAAAAGTAATACACGCTAATTATGTAAAATGTGAGAAGACATTGAAGTAGAATTAAGAAAAAAATATTATCTGTGGACCCAGGCTCCAAAGAGCGACTCCAACTATTTAAGTGAAGTTCTTCCCAAAGATAGCAATGTTTCATTATTCTGAATCTAAGTCCCTGTTTGTCACTTGCTTATATTGTGTAATAGCCGCTGCCTACAATACTGTTTATTATAGAATTGATTCACAAAGTTTAAATTCAGTCCATTTCTCTCAGTTCCTTCTCCCATTCCCATAGACAGAAGGGTCTTGAATGAGCTACAGGGAACCATTGCCTGGTTTAAGCTCTGTTATGTTAGATGCCAAGGATAGTGTTACAACACCCTGAATGAATGAGGCTCCCTGCCTGGGACACACCCACTCCTCTGACAAGCCCTCTTGTGTGTCAAACTCCTGGCGCCCCCCGCTGGTTGTAGGTCACTCAAAACTAAGTATGGGTTATAGGCGAGCTTGTCTCTAGTCTGGGATAATAGAACTAAGGCTGCCTGGTCCCTGTGAGTAAAATCAGAGGGTGATCCAGAATAAAGGTCCCTGCGGTTTCCTCCAGTAGAGAGGAGCTGTACCCAAGGAAGATGTTTACCGGGTGCTGCCTGCGGAACAGGCTGGCTACCCATCTCTTGTTCCTGATGGAGAGAGTGTGGGTGGGAAGTTTTGAATCCTTTGGAGAATCTGATGGAATCTGAAGCGCTTCTCAGAAATATGTGCATACGCCTGCACCCAACCTTTTCCATACAGTTTCAGAGGGTTCATAGACCTCTGAACTCGGTCCACATGTCTTATGTGTATGTTGTGTTTTGGCTCTGTGCAGTGTGCTTTCAGGATTCTGAAAATTGACAAGAATAAAAAAATCTGAGGATTTAAATAGATACTGTCATTAATTGCATTTCCTAGAATTCTGCATATTTACAGAAAGGAATAGTTAAATGTTGTTGGCTTACTTGCCTCTTAGGAATATAAGCCCCTTTTCTATAATAGATAACAATTCTTACTTGCCCTCAGGGACTCTAACTCTGAAACCCTAATCTATGAAAGTGATTGTGATTCTTTCTAATATTCAGATTTTGTCCAGTGATGGGAAAGATCCATTTTCTTGTGGAAATTCAGTGGCTGACCAAGCCTTCCTCGATTCCCTCTCAGCAAGTACAGCTCAGGCTAACGCGTCAGCTGCCAACAGTGACAACCAGGTAAGTCTTACATCACCCTGCTGGGTGTGGCCGGCCTTACTGAGAGCAAAGTGCATTTGTGGAAGCTTGTGATACGTTACAGCTGTCAGATGTTTGTGTGGCTTTTCTCTTGGGTATTAACAAAGAACCTGCTTGTTGAACCTGCTAAAGACTGTTTATAAAGTTGATTATAAGAGAAAAGGCATGGCATTCATCAAGAGTTGCCTTGAAAAGTCTGGCATGATCTGAACACAGACCCTGTAAGTTGCAAATACCCTGTCAAGTGAGGGTGTGGAAAGAAAAGAAGGGTCCTGTGCTGAGGTGGTCAGTGTCAAAGCTCTGGCTGGGACAGGAAGCGCCCTGTCTGACCTTGGCACCTTGCTTACACGCTCAGCTGGAGCTCCCTCTTCTCGCAGACGCAGCACAGGGAAAAGTGGCTGCAAATCCAGCTCTTAGCACTTGGTGCTGTTATTGTATTGCTTCTAGGAAACTTGGAACAGTGGGATAATTCAGTGGGAAAACTACACGTAATTTTACATTGATTTTAATGAAAATATCAGTTTAGGTGATGCTGCCTAGTACAGTTATTGCTAATTGGTTATCCATAGTGAATGACAAGAAAATTGAAAGAATGGATATCAGAATATATTGCTGCCTACATCTTTAGAGTGAATGGGCTTTAGGGAATGTTATTTCTTTATATATTTTCAACTACTTAGGTTCTGTGTGCCTCAGTTTCCTCGTCAGTAAAACCTCATAGAATTGTGGGAAAGAGTAAGGGGAAAAATAGTTATAAAGTATTGAGAACAGTACTTGGTACTCAGTAGGGATTTAATAATTGTTCATTACAACTATCTTATACACTGCTGCCTCTATAATAACACATTTAGGGGCTCCCCCATTGCGTCCTGAAACAAGTAACCATTTCTACATGCAAAGAGAAAGAGTTGTGGAGGAGGTAGTCACTATCCTATCAGTCAGTATAACCAAGCAGACACTGAAGTGCACGGTAGGAAATTGTGTAAGAAATTCACCTGAATTTGAGGTAGGATTAGATACTTTTCCAATTTCAGTTATACTTCTATGAGTCCTCAACGCGGCCCTGTCCTTACCTTATCCTTACTATGTATTAGGCTCCAGCCAAACTGGCTGTTCTCCAAATATGCCTTATGCTACCCCATCTTTTCTTTGTATCTTTGTTCTCTTCCAAGAATGATAGAATGACTCCTTCCATCTTTCAGAAGTCTGCCCAACCCGTAAGGTTCAAATCAAATATTACCTCCTCTAGAAGTCTTTGTTTTTTCTTCTCCCCTTTGCTCCCTCTCGATTCTTGTAGCACTGTTTCAGACTCGTAAATTATATTACTTCTTTGTAAACTTGGAAGTTGTACCTAAAGGCTCTAAGGATGCACATTGAACACTTTGGGCAAGAATATATTATGGGTAATTTTGTATATTCCTGCTGCATCACTTCAGAAGACATAATATCTGGTCAGCCCACCATTATTGATCAGAATGACCTTGGGTCAGGTTGATCATAATCTTGTGCTCCCATTATGTAGGTACAGTTTCTCCATATGCCCATAAAGCAGTCTGTCTGGTATTAATGTAATGCTATAACCATTCACCTTAGCGTTTACCACCAAATGGTAATCCTTGCCTGCCTGAGTCAGTACTGCTATCCTTCCACGTTTATGGAGCTGGCTTTCTTCTTCAATCAACTGACGCTCGTTAGCTACCTTGAAAAAGTTTCTATTGGAGTCCAGTACAGAAGTCTAATTATTTCCCTTTAATTGCCAGTTTTCGAAGTAAGAAGTGGTTTTAATAGCTGCCTCAAATAGCAACAAATGAGTTTTTCTATCTTTTTTCAAGTATTATTAGGAACACATGGAATTACTAGAGTGTTTTTTTTTGCCACTTATGCTTAAAATTGTCACTTCTTAGCCCATTCAAAGTGTCTCCTCTGATGTCAATATTTGAAATTTTTCTTGCTCTTAAATACTGCTAATTCTATCATCTGTTATTACTGGGTCAGTTTCGATTGATTTTTCTCTTTTTATGGGTCTTAATTTCTTGCTTCTTTTCTTGCCTGGTGATTTGTTATTGGATGCCAGACATTTGTGATTTTTATCTTGTTATTATATGCTGGATAGTTTTATATTCCCATAGATACTTTCTATCCTTGTTCTGGCATGCAGCTAAGTTACTTAGAAACAATTTAATCCTTTCATGTCTTATTTTTTAAACATTTTAAAGTGAGATCAGAGCAACATTTAGTCTAAGGACATTTTGCCCCTCCAGGGAAGCAAAACCCTTTTCAGTTCTGTACCCAGGGCCCTATGATATGAATGATGAGGTTTTCAATTCTGGCTGGTGAGAAGGGCCATATGGGAGAGATTGGTACTTAACCGTCTCATGTGGTGGTTTTCTCACCTGCATACTCTGATCAGAACTGAGCCCAAGACCTGAGGTCTCCTTCAGTCAGTCACATCTCCCCCCTCGGTCCTCTGCCCAGACTCCCAGCTGTCTCCGCAACTCGAAGTCCGCTGGGCTTTGTGTGCATTTCCCACCCTGATCCGTGGCCTGAAAAGTCTCTTCAGGAGAGAGCAGGTCCTTTATTGCCTTACGTCCAATGATTTGAAATCAGTTTCATATATTTTGTCAATTTTATTTTTCAGTTTTAAGTGGAAGTGTAACTGCATCCCAGTTACTCCATCTTGACTGCCTACTTTTGCATATTACTTGGTTTAACCAAGTTTATCTATATCTATAAAATGGAAATAATGCCACCACTTTGCAAGACAGTTGTACCAAAAAGTGCATTCTCACAAAACTGTATAAATGTTAAATAATGGCATTGACTTGCCTAGATAGTTGGGGAGCTGGGATCTGAAGCCTGGAAATTAGACTCCAAAGTTGTCCTCTTAACAGTGATCCCGGTTTGGCCTCGATTGGCTCAGTGGGAGTGTATCCATTATTTTTTTCACTGCGATGCTGCATACTGAGCTGGTCAGAGCCTCGGGAACCGACCAGAAGACCTTTGCTCCTGAGTTCACGGCCTGGGCAGGCTGTTTGGTGCCCTCGGCTGGGTTTGGTGGGGTCATCATGGCTCTGAGCTTGCTTCACGTCAACCCCATGGCTGTTCATCTCATCTTCACTCTTTCATGTATCTGGTGGCTGTGAAAGCAAAAGGTTCAACATCTTAACATTATTAAAAGCTTGGCTATGTTTTTTCTCTGGAGTTTCTTTCGTTGGCTGTGTTGCTTGCATGATATTTGTTCCATTTCCTCTGTACTATAAATAATTATTTTTAGCGCTTCAGAGATACTGCATTATGACAGCCACAAGTCTTTAGAATATATGCTAATGCATTGAAGGTAGCCCATTGCTTCACAATTGGTCTTTGCTTTTTGCATGTAATGTGTATGAGTCAGGGGCATGCTGGAATTTCCTGGGAAACTTAGCCCTGCTATGAATTTGCTGTTTTTAGTTAAGAGCTTTGGTATACTCTTTGTTTTTTTCTTCATTTACTGAGCACCATTTTTATTTTAAGGTGGATATTTTGGCTCAGATTGGTTGTGTTGAAAGTCTCAGCCAGTCACCACCTTCTTCATCTTCTCCTTCTCCTCCTTCTTCCATAAATAAGGTAAAATTCAAACTTAAATGCAAAAGGAAATAAACATTTAAAGCCCCAAGGAGTAATACCTTTTCCCAGTGAGGTCATTGTTTCAGGTAAAGTATCTGACACAGCTCTTCTGGGGCACGTGGAGCCTTTGGAACTTCAGTGAGGTCTCAAGAAGAGTTTTAAGGATGTGGATGAATTTCAGGGAAGATTTGGTGCCATAAAGTGGGTGGGGGGGGGGAGAAGAGGAAGACATTGCTGAGGATAAAGGAGAGGAAGGAACAGTAGAGAAGAGGTGCCTCAGGGCTTGAAACCTTACGGAGGAGCAGAATGGGTTAGTGTGTGACCAAATGCCTGCATTTGAGGGACTAAGGGGGTTACTGGGGTTGACAGCAAAGAAGTCAGAGGCCAGAGGATTGTCGGGAAAGCAGATCATTGTAGCCCAGTTTGTTACAGTAGCGGTTAGGTTAGCCTTTGAAGAAACCAAGATCTCAGCGTTTAGCACTCAGAACATGTTTGTGCCAAGAGCCCCGAGAATTAGGAGCTGCTGTTGAACTGTCGGTGAGACAGCTCTGCCTCTTTCTCTGTCCTTTGTGTAGCTGAAGGAAACATCTTTGGCTGGAAGAGAAAGCATCTTGGTGCTTGTTATTACCTCTTTAATACAAAGTTTCTGGCATTGAAACCAATTGGAAATACAACTTTTTGATCTTTTCTTCTAAAGCATATACAATAGGTATACTAGTCATACTGCGATTTATTCAAAGGACTGCCAGTCTTCATTCTTGTCTTTATATTCTAGATGGCACTCCCCCCACCCCCATAATAAGATAACCTCTCCTGATGCCACATATTGTGTTAAATGCTTTACATACGTATCATCTAATCCTTATAAAGCCCCTATGAGGAAGTTAATATTATTGTGCCCATTATATAAGTGTGGAAACTAAGAGAGATGGAGTAACTTGGCCAAATTCAAACAGCTTGTAGGTGGTAATCCTGGGGTTCAAACCCAGACAGACAGCTCTAGAGCCCAAGTTTAAGTTCTCAATCACTGTACCTATGTGAAATTTACTTGAATCAAATTCCATTGAATCCTTGGTCCCTGGAATTTAAAATTCACCCAGTGAATCCTTGTCCCTTTTTATCCCATATTATGTATTTGTAAGACCCACAGCTTCCTGCAGTTATCAAGAAAACCCATCACTGCCCATTCCGCATGGGCATTCTGACTACATTCTGTGGTCTTTCTGGCTCTCCAGTCAGGTATAATCCAGTCTTCTTTCTGAAGACACTCAGCTTATGCTTTAATCCTTTCAGCAACTAGATTTAAATAATTCTCATTATATAAAGCCAGTGTAAATGTATTTTTGTATTTGTTTTAAAAGGATAGGATAGCTTTTAAATTTAGAGTGCTAAATCAGCAACTGTTTGAGTAGATTGTTCCTGGCCTTAAGGAGCACTTCATTTAGTTGGTGTAGGGGTAAGGCAAGGCAGATGAAAATGCATATATAACAGAGGTCCCAGACAAACACGCTTTGGGAGTTTGCTACTTTGTAAAACACTGTGTAATATGAATGGAGAATTCTCATGATCCACCTGCAATGTGTTAATCTGTGATCGATCACAGCAGGTTATTTTCCTAGAAAAGACTCAAGTGTACATAAGGAAAATCCAGTTTCCCTCTTTGTGAAATGATGTTATGAAGGTTACATGTCTGACAAAGAATAATACATATTTCATACAAATGATTAAGAACATCATACTTAATCACTTTAAGTTAAAAAAAATTTTGTTTAGTCTTCACCACTCAAAAAAATCTTAAGGGAAAGTGTTTTCTAAATGAGATAGGCCTATACCTGTGACTTACTAGTGGGAGTGACCACCTGATACACAAAGGATTCTAACTTAAAGACTAGCTTTGGGAGGATACAAGGTGTGACAGTGCGAGCTAGCGGGCTGAGACCGGAGCCCTTAGTGCAGTAGGACTTTGACCGAGTTCAGGAAGATGAAGGAGGAGGCTCTGTGTGTCGGTAGAATAGCCTGAGCAAAGGCAAGGATGTAGGAGAGTTTGGGAAAGGAAAAGTTAGGACCTTGGTGGGTGGACAAAGGAGCTTGGAGTTGATTCCATGGTCAGTGAGAGCTAGTGAAGGGTTTTTAATGACATGTGGTTGAGAGCCAGGAAGGGTTTGGTACCATAAAGAGGTTAAAGAAGAGGATGAAGACACTGCTGGGGAGAAAGGAGAGGAAGGAAAGCTGAAGAAGGTAGAGAAGAGGCACTTCAGAGTTGAAACTGTAGGGAGGAGCAGAATGGGTTGCAGGGGTCCTCAAACTTTTTAAACAGGGGGCCAGTTCACTGTCCCTCAGACCGTTGGAGGGCCGGACTATAGTTTAAAAAAAAACTATGAACAAATTCCTATGCACGCTGCACATATCTTATTTTGAAGTAAAAAAACAAAACGGGAACAAATACAATATTTGTATTTGCATGTGGCCCGCGGGCCGTAGTTTGAGGACCCCTGGGTTAGTGTGTGACCAGACGTCTGCAGCCGAGAGACCACGGGGATGGGGGGTTGAAAGCAAAGGAGTCAGAGAACGGTGGGCTCAGAGAGGACAGGACTAGACAGACTGTGTGAGCTGATTTTAGGTATTGATATTAGAAGAGGGTTCTGAAAGTCAGTAAACGGTCATGAGAGAGAGAGAGAGAGAGAGAGAGAGAGAGAGAGAGAGCCAGTAAAAAGTCCATGAGAGAAGCTGGAGAGATTTCTGGTTTGGAAAGTTTGAAACAAGATAGAAAGTTCCAGGAAAAATAGCAAAAGACAGAGAGAGAAGCAAACCATTACTAGATTTGCCTACAGGGATTTTATACTCTAGATCAGGGGTGGGCAAACTTTTTGACTCGAGGGCCACAATGGGTTCTTAAACTGGACCGGAGGGCCGGAACAAAAGCATGGATGGAGTGTTTGTGTGAACAAACACAATATAAATTCAAAGTAAACATCATTACATAAAAGGGTACGGTCTTTTTTTTTTTTTTTTTTAGTTTTATTCATTTCAAACGGGCCGTAGTTTGCCCACGGCTGCTCTAGATAGAGAGCTAAGATCATATACATAACCAAATAATGTAGCAATTATTATAAGCATTTTGTGAACAAAGTGGTTTTAAAGAGAATTATCATGTTATTTGTTTCTGTCCTAAATTTTAAATCTTTTAGGATACTTGCCATGAATAGGTCACATTCCGTTTTCTCCAGTATTGATGAAAATCTTTCTTTGACACTTTGCTGACACTTACAATCTTATCGTCATGGCAGTGCTGAACTCCTACCCTTCTATTGCTGTAGTTTATAACCCTCTGCTCCTTCACAGTTGACTTCATTTAGGTTCTGTTGGTCTTCAGAACCCGAGTCAGGCTGCCTGGGTTCAAATTTTAGCTGAGGCTGCCCAGCTAGAGAGGGACAGCCAGGATTGTAACCCCCGCAGCCTGACTGGAGGGAAGCTGTGTTCCTAATTGTGCCGCCCTCAGTATCTGCCTTTATTTCCAGTCTTCACTAGAGTAGCTTGAAAGTATTACCGTGTGAGCCATGTATTGGAGAAATTCACAGTCGTATGAATGAAATGGCTTTCTGCTATTAATATTTACCTTAGAGCAGAATCACTAGTAACTTCAGAAATCATAACTCCATATGTAAAACATATATTCTGCTTTTTATGTTTCTGGTATGTGGTAGCCAATTATCCATCCCATCTCTCAGTCAGTGAAGAGTAAACAACGACCAACATTATAGGGTTCTAAAACATTAAAAAAGGTATATTAAACAGTTTGGGAAATTTTCTTGTAAATATCTATGTATTTCTATCTCTATCTCTCCCCCCCACACACACCAATTTTTTTTTCATGTGGGAAAAAAGACTCCAGTGAAGGCGAGATATTGCTATTTCATGTTCTTGGATAAACAGATTCAACATTAAAATTGTGTTGTTGTTTTTTAAGGCATTACTTGTTTTCCCTGAATTTATCTATAAATTTAAGGTGATTGAAATGAAAATCAAGGCATTTTTTAAAATGTTGACACTCTAGTGCTAAAGTTCACATTGTTTTAGGTTTAAAATATTAAGCTGATGAAAGTCTGTTTAAAAATAAATTGATAAAAAATGCTATACTAAAATACTAATGGTATTCTATCTAGTGAGCTTCAGAGTAGCTTGGTACTAGTACAGATGGTTGCTAGGATACAGTAGAGAGCCTAGAAATGGGTCCCAGTCCAGTATGTGATGGAGGGGACATTTCAGATCAGTGGGGGGAGATGGATCATTAAATGATAGAGCAACAGACAGACTACAAGAAAAATTAAGCTGGATTACTATCTTATTCCTTATACTGAAGTAAGTTCCGGACAGATGAAAGATTTAAATTTTTAAATCAAGGAAACAAAACCAAAAACAAGCGTGTCTGACTCACAGGTGGTACAGAAGGGGTGAGGGGGGGGCTATAGGCCTCTTATTGCCATGTTCCTTGCAATCGGGTGCCATGTGGTGCCTGTTCAAAAATTTTATTTATAACAATAATTAAACTACTCAAAGGAATAATGGGAGAAAATGTTTTTAAAATAATTTGGGGATGTGGTAGCCCACCTTTATGCCAGGCAGAATTCCTTGGCATGTCAGGAATCTAGGGATATAACGGCAGCAGTCTCTTTGGAGCGCAGTTTGACAAAATCCATTGATTCTAAACGTACAGTCTCCTTAGCCCAGCAGTGTTTCTTTGGGGATTTCACAAAGGTCTGTTGCACACGTGGGAAAGATGTACAAGGATGTGCATTGCAGTCTTATTTACAGGAACAAAATACTGAAAACAAGGTTAATGAGCATCGCCATGTGCTGGTTACATTATGGGGTAAATGCAGTGGAGCTCTGGAGCCGTGTAAAGAAAGGCCCCCAGATGTTGACGCACCTTGAAGAGCGTCTCAGGCTCTTAGGTGGGGAAACAAATGTGCAGAGCAGAGAGTGTCATTTGGGCTCACTTACATGTTTAAAAGCACGAAGGATCTCTATGCATGGGATGTTGGAGCAAGTGTATGTAAGGGTTTGTTAGTAGGAGCTGTCTTTAAGAGAATGACGGCATCTTAAGATGGTGTGTATGTATGTTAATCCTCACCCAAGGATATTTTTTCCCATTGATTTTAGAGAGAGTGGAAGGGAGCGGGGTGGGGGTGGGGGTGGGGGTGGGGAGAGGACATTGATATGAGAGAGAGACATCGGTTGGTTGCCTTCCGCACTGGGGCTGGAGATCGAGCCTGCAACTGAGGTACGTACCCTTGACCAGAATAGAACCAGAGACCCTTCAAACCTCGGGCCGAAGCTCTATCCACTGAGCCAAACCTGCTAGGGCAGTAGACATATTTTAAAACTCCATGTCTTTTTATTCTGTTTGAAATTTTTTTTTGCTGGGAATATATTACTTTTTCAGATTAAGGTAAAAGCCTAATGAAAATACAACTGATTGCTTTAAACCAGTTAAAGTGAAAAAAAATCCTCATTATTAGCATATATAATCTCAAAAACATAATGTTAGGTGAAAAATAAACAAGTTGCAAATAGATACATACAGTATAATGTTGTTTAGCTCAGTTTTGAAACTACAAAACAGTTATTTATGAATGTGTACATATGCAGTGGCAGCATATAAACATACACAGGAATGACTTCAGTTAGAAAAGAAGTTATTGGGGAAGAAGACATGGAGGGGGTGTGGTGCTAGTCAAGCAGTTTCTTTGTTGCTGGTTGTAAAGTTCCTAAGCAAATAAAGGCAAAATGTTAACATCAATAAAATCCGGTTGATGCTGTTTTTTGTGCTTTCCGACATGTTTACAATTTTTTATTATTTAAATTTAAAATTGTTGTAAATTTCTACTAATTTCTTTCAGCACTCCTATTGCATTCATTTGTTATGTGATTCCTACGGAATTGAGCAATGCTTTCTAGAAGTCACAAATATTCTTTCTCCTTTTTTACCCCTAACAACAGGTCAGCAGTGGCAATGACCCCTGGTCAGCCTGGGGTCCCTCCAAATCTGGAAACTGGGACAGCACGGATGGCTGGGGAGCCAAGGCAGAGGGGACTGCAGCCCAGAAAAACACTGCCAATCACTGGGACACCACCTTTGGCCATCCCCAGGCCTACCAAGGACCAGGTGAGGAAGAGGGCTCCACTGGGGACTAGGGCATCGGAATAAAAATACAAGGAGCTGCCCTGACTGGTTTTGCTCAGTGGATAGAGCGTTGGCCTGCGAGCCTGCAGACTGAAAGGTCCCAGGTTCGATTCCGGTCAAGGGCATGTGCCTTGGTTGTGGGCACATCCTCAGTAGGAGCTGTGCAGGAGGCAGCTGATCGATGGTTCTCTCTCATCGATGTTTCTAACTATCTGTCCCTCTCCCTTCCTCTCTGTAAAAAATCAATAATATATATATATATAGATAAATATTCATTAAAAAAAAATACCAGGAGCTGCTCTCAGGTGCTCCTATTCGGTAATAGCCAACCTGTTAGTCTGGGTCTATTGTGGGTAGCTGTTAATTATGATCATTAGTCCAATCTCAGTTATCTGTCAAGGAGTCACATGTTTGCAGGGACCAGGTTCATAAAGCAAAAGAACACTTTAAAATCTTGGCATTTAACACACATGTATTTTCTTTTAAATCTTAGGCTAAAAACAAACGTGTATACAGATGAAATATGGTGTATCACCTGCCAGGCTGTGATCTCTGACCAGCTGTTTCACCTTTTCCTTAACTACCTTTCCTGTTTGCCAGGCTATCAAGGAAATATTGAGGCAGAAGAGGAATTTATTGACCGGGAAACAATTAAGGAAGGATATTTATGTCGGTTCTGAAATTAAATAAGATAAAATTCTGCTCATCATTTTTTATGATTCCTATATGGGCACATTGTGCCAGGAATTGAATGTGCTAACTGGCGAGGGGCTTGCACACGGGAGCCGGGGCTCAGGTACTTGTCCTAAGCCCTCCTTGTGGAAGGACCGGGACTATTGGCAGGCCCGGGAGTCTTGGGCTGAGTAGAAATGTTGAGACCAGACTGCTGACGTGCAGTTCTTAGTAACGTGGCACGGCCCCAGGAAACTTGGCCCAGATCCTTCCAATACTTTCTGTTCTTTTCTTCTCTGTTTTGGCATTTGCCTCTTCGTTGTGGCACTCTTAAGGCAGAGATGCCAGGGCCATTTCCTGCCTAATAGCAAAGGACACGCCAGGCCCCCAGAGGTGGGAGACAGGCAGACCGTGGTGAGGAAGGGAGCAGGAGAGCTGGCAGCACCTTACCGGGCACACAGACTACTGCTTTAGGCTGCTAGTGCTGGTTGTACTCCTGTCTCTCGTTTTTCTCTCTCCTTTCTCCGCCATCCCCACCCTGTTTCTTTCCATCTTTCTCCCCTCATCACAATTCTCTCACCTTTATTGTTACTAGTGATAATTTCTTTTAAGAGCTTTATTATACCTTTTATCCTCCTCAATCGTAGATAGATAAATAGATAGGTACATAGATAGATATAGAGATAGATAGATTTCAGAGAGGGAGAGGGAGAGAGATATAGAAACGTCAATGATGAGAGAATCATTGATCAGCTGCATGCCCCCTGCTGGGGACCAAGCCCACAACCCAGGCATGTGCCCTGACTGGGAATCAAACCATGACCTCCTTGTTCATAAGTCAACACTCAACCACTGAGCCACACTGGCCAGACCTCCCCAATCTTCTTGACTTTAAGGGTGTTTGATCTGCTTATTTTCGAGTTTATAACACTAGATTTATCAACATATGGGCCTCTAGAAGACCTTTCCTTGTGTACCATGTAGCATTTTTTATAGTAACTTCATATTAATGTGACAGTCCTCTTGATGCTAAAAGGCAGACTCTACACTTCAAGCCTTATGACTGACTACGGAGCCTATATTCTTCATGCCTACTTCATACTCCTATAGTACACCCCTTTTCTCCTTTTTTTTAATTGGTCAACCCAGTTGGTAGTTTTTATCCTAAAATTAAATCATTCCCTTTTTATTTTGTTTTTCTTCACGGACCATCTTTGGTGCCCACCCCTAGCAACTGGTGACGATGATGACTGGGATGAAGACTGGGACGACCCCAAGTCAACATCTCCCTACTTCAAGGACTCAGAGGCGGCCGAAGCAGGAGGTGGTCAGCGCGGAAACAGTCGTCCTGGCTCCTCGTCCATGAAGCTGCCACTTAACAAGTAGGTTTAAAGGGAGTCAAGGCACAGGAACTCAGTAGGAATAGACACAAGATACAAAGAGGCCTTTTCTCTTTTCAGTGATTTACAAAGTTTTGTAATTTGCTCACTTTTATTTGGATCTTAGCTTGGTAGCTTGTTTTAATACTAGAGGCCCAGTGCATGAAATTCATGCACTGGGAGGGGGGACCTTAGGCTGGATTGTGAGAGGGTGCAGGCCAGGCCCAGGGACCCCAGCGGTGCACAATCGGGGCTGGGAGGGACCGCAAGAGGGTTCCAGGGCGTGTCTGGTCAGTCCCAATCGGCCGGACCCCAGCAGCAAGCTAACCTATTGGTCAGAGCATCTGCCCCCTGATGGTCAGTGCACATCATAGTAACTGGTTGACCAATCAACTATCTGCCCCCTGGTGGTCAGGGCACGTTATAGCGAGCAGTTGAGTGGCCTTAGCATATCATTAGCATATTATGCTTTGATTGGTTGAATGGAAGACCGACACTTAACATATTAGCCTTTTATTATATAGGATTTTTTTTCATTTTAAAGGAAATATTTGTCCTAAATTTTAATGATCTGCAAACACTGTTTTTACCTTTATCAACTCCAGGGTGTATTAAGGTTTCCTTACTGATGTCACAGGAAAACCAAAACTAATTCTCTTTAAATGTTTTATTATTTATTGATCATTGATCGCTTACCGAATTGCCAGGCATTGTGCAAGCGGTTTGTATACATTCTCATGAGATCCTCATATCCCTTGTGGTACATGTAATCTCTGTTCTGTGGGGAAAACTGAAGCCCAGAGAGGTTAAGTAACTGCCCAGACTCACACAGGATTCCAATACAGTCCCTCAGTCTCCTAAGTACATGCTCTAGACTACAATGCTTAAGGTGATTAATACTGTTTTCACCTAGCTTTCTCTTAGATTAAAAAAAAAAAGTTTTGAGCAGTACTTGTAGATGCACTGTTTAACAGGAAAGCATGTGGTAAATATGGATGAGCACTGTAGCATTGCTTGGTAGAGAGTTCTGGATAGTCTGTAGTTAACACTGTGTAGCTTGAAGGAGATATAATTTATGACTTCCATACGAATCTCCCAGTGCTCTTTCTTACAGCAGAGTGCTCTTTCTTATGTTTAAAATAGTTTTATTTTCTAAAATTACTGATACTGTTTCTCGGTGTTCCAAGTCCATGATTCCAAGCAGATACCAAGGAACATTAACCTGTGTCTGGAAAAATATTGTCAACATAATGTTTGATATCTGTATCTAGTTATCAGGCTCCAGTTCTAGATCTACACACATATGCATACGTTTAATAAGCCCTACAAGTCCCCTTAGTATATTTAATGAGCATCAGTGATTAAATGTCATCTTTTAGCTACCCACTTTTCCTACCTCTCCGTCTAGTTCAGGGGTGGGCAAACTTTTTGACTCGAGGGCCACAATGGGTTCTTAAACTGGACCGGAGGGCCGGAACAAAAGCATGGATGGAGTGTGTGAACTAATATAAATTCAAAGTAAACATCATTACATAAAAGGGTACGGTCTTTTTTTTTTTTTTAGTTTTATTCATTTCAAACGGGCTGGATCCGTCCCGCGGGCCGTAGTTTGCCCACGGTTGGTCTAGTTTCTTCTATTATGTATTTTCATGCTCAGTTGCTTGTATAATAAAATTAGTCATTTGTTATTGATGGTATCCTGTTTCTTAGAGTCACATTTGAAGTTTTCAGTATGGTCAGTAGAGATGTGTATTACTCGCCGCTGTTCTTTAAACCTGAACACAGAGTATATTTAAAATCCATTTCAGTAGAATGTATCTCTTTGTCCCAGTTTGAAAATGAGGAAGTAGAGACTGCGTCACATGACTAGCCAAGTTTTCTGCCAGGTTTTTGTGGTTAGAAAGTGAGGTTGTGGCTGGTGCCCAGGCCCGTGGCTCCACTGCCCTGTGCTTTCTTTCCACTGCTCCTGCTGGCTCTCTGATATGCTGTATGATATTGGAGAAGTTGGAAGGTCTGGTTGAGCCTCAGTCGCCTAATCTCTAAAGTGAAGGGGTTGACTCTAAGAATTTCCTGCTCTAAAATTTCATTCCATTTTGAAACCAAATTAAAGCAGTTCTAATTTGCATCTGCAAAAATTTCTAAAACCCAAACGAATCTTGTCTTTTTTAGAAGTAGCACTTTGGATGACTATGCATGTATTCCAGCTATTCTCCAATTTTAGAAATTTGCTTTGGATTTAGATTTGATTTCTGGAAGTAACCAATTTTATTATGTTTTAGGTCTCTATTAAGAAGACTGGTTTTCTTTTTTTTCTTTTTTTAATTGTTTTATTGCTTAAAGTATTACAAAGAGTATTACATATGTCTCCTTTTTTCCCCCGCCCTTGACAATACCCTGGCCTCCCCTATCCCCCAGTGTCTTATGTCCATTGGTTATGCTTATATGCACGCATACATGGTTTTCTTTTGTGTTGCAAAAACTGGTTCTTTTGTCTATTCCAAAAGAAAATAGCACAAGCGCTCATGGACGGTGGCAGCTTCTTTGGGATAATTGTGGCTTCCCTGAGGAGGGAGTATGTGGAAAGGCAGCTTTAATCTGGATCTAGAAATGCTGTGTGTGGCCATTACCCCGTTGGTATGCTCGGTAGCATCTCCTCCTGTGACATGGGGGACATTTTTCTGGTGTGCCCTTCACTCTGTGGGGTGATAGAGTGTTTCAGGTCCAGTTAGGCAAATGGAGTGCCATAAATATCACACCTTCTGGAGTCAAACTGTTCTCTTACCAGAGAAAGCTTAATTAAATGACTAATTGGCGGTCACACAATCTGATTAATTTAGGTTTCATTTACCATAGTTTCCTAGTCCTAGTACATCTGCGAGACAGACAAGGTTAAAGTTGTCGTTTTAAGTAAATGTGGATGAGAGCCGTATAATTCTTTTAAGAAAGTCATAAGACTCACGAACATTTGTCTTCATGATTAGATTTCCGGGATTTGCAAAACCTGGGATGGAACAGTATTTGTTGACTAAGCAACTAGCAAAACCCAAAGAGAAAATTCCTATCATTGTAAGTTTGTTCATTTTTGTTTGTTTGCTGTGTTTCTGATTAACCTCTCTTATATGCCTTAAAGCTAAGAGGATTATTAGTTATTTGGAACATTTCTAAACACATTTAATGCTGTAAATAACTGATAGTATGTGCTAGTATTTTTAAAGTACTAAAGATAATTAGCATAAATTAATGCCTGTCATTATATTGTTTAGATATTTTTTACATTTACCTTTCAGATTTAGTAATTGAACCAACAACACCCTTTAGTATATGTATTTTTAATAATTCTTTGTCGGTATGGTGTCTTGAAGTATCTTTTACATGCTATTTTTCTACCAGCCCTACCTATTTGGCTAATAAACCCAATTCAAATATTTAGGTTTTTGCCTGGCAAAGTCCATGCATGTTATCAGAATAAAGCGTCTTTTCCACTAAGTTGATATAATTAGTCTTTCTTCCAGTAAACCTGCTCTCAGGTCATAATAAGGAGCTGGCAATTAAAAGCTGGGAGTGATGACACCATTAAGACTATCTGTCTTATAATAACTTGATTATTACATCACATGCACTGGCTCTTTAGTTTCACCCAAACGTTGATTGCGGATAGATTTTTCTGTCAAAGCATTATATAGCTGATATTCCCAGATAAAATTCTGAAAAAGAGAACTGTGGCTACCTTCCTACCCTATTGACTTACCCCTGTAACTACGAGATGGGGGAACCTTGAGTGTAATCACCATTACACTCAAACAAGGAGGAGGAAACATCTCGTCTTATTCTATAATCTCCTAGGAAACTTGATAAAATTGCAAGAATGATGCTGGACTTCCTTTATTACTTGTTCTTACATCTTTGAAACCTAGAAACCTCCAGAGAGAAGGGATGTGACCTAGACCCCTTTTTTCCTTCTTCCCTCAAAGCAAATTTGGGGTAATTATCTTCTGAGCTATTCTAAAACAGATATTCTTAATGTCGTCATTAGATTAAAAGTTATTTTTCTTTTTTTTCTTCAGACCTTTTGTAAATACTGAACATGTATCATTGTTTTTGTTTTGTTTTTTCATTAAATTTAAAATTCCACACAGTTAAGAGCCCGTGGCCCTGCCCTTGGATTCGCAAAGGGGACTTTGTCACAAGAGTGGCAGTGGTGGAGTAGAGCTGAAGGACCCCAGCATATGTACCAAAAGTCTTAGGTAGAACTGGCCGTGTGCCCTGCAGGCGCACTGCCTGTGTGGGCTTCTTGTGTGGAAAAGGAAGCCCAGGATAGCCATTCGTCTTCAGGAAACCGAGAGAAAGTAGAGACCTGGTTCTTTGCTTTTAAGGCACAGTAACCATCCCCGCTGATACAATGGGACCCATGTGTAGTGAGCAGTAGTCGGTCAGAATTGCTCTCGGTGCTGTGATTGTGGCAAGTTCCCCAGAGGCTCCTCTTAGAGATCCCTGCTCTGCAGCTCTAGGGGTTTTCTGGACCAGGACTCCCACTTGGGGAGTAGAGTGACTTGTTGTCAGAGATCTTCTCTCTAGTCCCTTATTAAAATTCTCTGGACCCCAGTCATCATCCTGACCTAATAGCCTCTGAACTTGCATCCCCCACCCCACTTTTTCTTCCTTCCACCCTTAAAAAGAAATAGGACAGGGTATACAGAAAATGAGAAAGTTTGATGGCAATTCGACATTTTTCAGACATACAAGTCTGTAATTTTTATTTCACAAACTATCAACCCATGAGAGATGAGAACTTTTTTAAACTAGCCCTTTATACATATAACTAAGACAGCTGGACCAGAGAGAGAAAAATTGTGTTCCGCCCAGCGTTCCCAGAGGGAGGAACACAGGCCTCTCCCGCGTGGCCTGGAGTGCCCGGAGGAGGAACAGAAGCATTTGCTGGCGAGTGTGTTCTTCACATAGAGCCTCAACAGGAACAGAGAACGTTTATGGAACCCTCAAACAAGGGCAGGAGCCACCCTCCAAAGGACTTCCAGCCCTAAAGAGAACCTTTGGTGACTTACATCAGTTTTATTTGCGAGTTTTCCTTGTAACGAAGTAACTCTCCCTGAAACGTTGTGTAGGTTGGAGATTATGGCCCGATGTGGGTTTATCCTACCTCTACCTTTGACTGTGTGGTAGCAGATCCCAAGAAAGGCTCCAAGATGTATGGGCTGAAGAGCTACATTGAGTATCAGCTAACGCCCACTGTAAGTATCCGAGTTATCAACAGCTTGTCACCAGGTAGAATTGGCTTTTTCTTCATTCTCTGTAATTGGCATGGTAACTTTTCTCCTCTTTCCCTTATTTTGTAGAACACTAATCGATCTGTAAACCACAGGTATAAGCACTTTGACTGGTTATATGAACGACTCCTGGTTAAGTTTGGGTCAGCCATTCCAATCCCTTCTCTTCCAGACAAGCAAGTCACAGGTGAGTGTGTGACGCTGAACTCAGGATGACAAGTAAAAAGACTCCCACTTTTAGAGTTTCTGATGTAAATCAGTAATGGCATTTTCCATCCTCTAGAGGAGCCAGTTGTAGGAGTTTGGAAACAGTAGCTGCATACACTATACATACTGCGCATGTATTTGGAAGTTACCTAAGCACCTAACAAGAAAGGCTCATAAAATTTTCTATCAGAGTTCTTGTAGACATATCCTGAATTCTGGCAAAGTTGTTGTGCCTTTATTGCTACACCCTTTCTTATAAAATAAGTACATGAATGTTAAAATGATACCTGAGAAATGAGCCAATAGCCTGAAGTGGAAATGCAATCTATGACCCCATGGTGTGAGCACTTCCCGCAGTCCAGATGTGTTGTTTGCATTAGAGGTGTGTAGACATCGGAGCTAGAAGCCACAGAGCTTCCAACTGTTAGGTAGGGAGCTGCCAGTTATCGAGGTGACTGTTTATAGTGAAATGTTCTTATTTATCACTGAGAAGCCCTCAGCTTTTTCTTACTTATTTAAGGTGTCATTTTCCCCACTTGCTCTGCCCCAAGTAATCTGGTCAGGAATCTGCGTGCTCCCAGAGCCCCTAATAACGTGCCGGCGGAAAAGATTTCTGTGTCTGTTTTGAAACTGTCATTGATTTTTTTAATCTCCTAGTATAAAACCTGAAAAATTAGTACTCAGGACTCGTTATGTTTTTCTTAGAATAAAAGTTTGTAAAGAAGCTGAGCTTTACTAAAGATTGGAAAGAGTTTTAGTATGTAGGTAGGAACTTTTCCAACAAATGGAACTAGTAAGTATAGAAAGGAAAGGATCAAAGACGAGAGCACGGCTTAAAGGTCCAACCGAGGTAGAGAGCCTCTGAGAGAAGGGATGGCATCAGCAGGCTGACCTCAACCCAGAGAGCAGAACGTGGAGTCTGCAAAGGAGGCTCCTTTCCGGATGTCAGAGAAGACCGGGCAGGGTTCAATCCTCACCCCGTAGCGTTGAGATAAATAGTTTAGAGAGGAACTGAGAATCCTACCCAGCCAAATGCAGAGCGGCTCAGGGCGCTTCAGTGCTGTAGTGAAGTGTATCCCTCCATCCCGGGCCTCTGTGCCCAGGCACGTCGCCGTGCTGTCTCAGTTCAGAAACGCTGAGCGCGCCCTGCCCAGCATTGGAATCGGAATCATTCCAAAGCTCGCTGTTTAACATTATGAGATGTGGACCAACTAATCTTAGTTACAGTTAGGAACCTTAGGATAAGAAGTTTGTTCTCCTTAAAATGTTACCTTGTACTTTGTTTTCTGTTTCTCTGAAGTTTTTTGAGGAGATGGAAACATGTTTTTAAAAAGTTGTTTGGATTTTGATTTTTTTTTTTTTAATTTTCAAAAATTTCAGATTGTCACAGCAGAATGGGGAGTGGGGCTGGGGCTGCATTGCCAGGCCCATAAACCAGGTCATCATCCGGGGACCCTGAGCAGCCCCTTGTGGGGCGGGGCACAGTCCACTGGAAGCCGTGTCAGGTAGCCAGGCTGGTGTGCATTGCTGCCTCCTTCCACTCAGAGGGGTCGCTGTACCCCTAGTTCTGTGCCCGGTTCACAGTTCACTAGTCCTCCTTTTGTTATCCTATCGCTTTAAATCACAGCTTGCTTTTTAAAATTTTAGATTTCTTTCCATGAAAACTTCAGTCTGCCTTTCTCCATATTTTCCAATTGCAGTTCGTTTCCTGAATGTTTACTCTCCTTTATCAACTTGACTGGCCCAATATGTGAAATAAGTGGACTGAGTTATTTTAGGGCTGAGGAATTTTCAGATCACTTAGGTTTTAATACATTGTTTAGTCTAAATCAGATAACTCTGCTATTTTAAAGCATCGTGGAGTCATGGTTCTGTTCCCATATTAAGGTTTATATGGGTTTTTTTAAAGAAAAGTTCAGGCCCGAAGCCAGGGGGATGTCATAGAAAAGCAGAAAGCAACACCATCGTGTGCAGAGAGCTGAGCTTTGGTTCACTGCCTGGGAGACGTGCCGAGGAAACTGCACAGCACAGAAGCCACTGTCTCTCTCCCTCCTCTTGCTTGCCTCCTGCCCCGATGCCACAAGATCATTACTGTGTCAACAAACTCCCCTTTCACTTCAGTCTGGAGGACAGAATAGGAATGCCAGCATGTGATGTCACCGCATTTCTGTGGACTTGCTGAGCTGTCCCTGAAAAACCTGCAGCTACCATTTTTCATTTGTTCATAGATTTGGGGTTTTGTGAAATAATATTGAATGAATCTGGCTTTACTCCTGGGTGCAAAACTGGAATGTTCACATGCTTAGTGAAAACTTAAGTAAGGTTATTAAAAATGGGAAAGGGGGAATCCCTCCCCCCCCCTTTTTTTTCTAAATTCTCTGTAACCTGCTATAAAAATCTTACCAAGCACAAAATAACACCTGAAATTATTTGGAAATAAACCAGCTATGTCAGAAATTTTCCGGAAGAATGAGAATCAATCAGTGCGTAGGCTGTGAACTCTTGGTGTAATTCACTTGGTCATCCTGGAGAAGTCGGTATAACTGAGGTCTATGCTGATTTATCAGGTCTTTTTCTGTCCCCCCTTATATCTGACAGACGAGGCTGTGTCTGCACAGCCTAAGCTTATGTGGTACTGAATCTCTACTCCTAGCAAGTGCAGAATCTGAAGTGCTTTCATATACAGGTGCTGTCCAGACCATGACAAACACACACACACGCACACCCACCATAGATGATGAATTGCTTTTCACTTGCTGCTTTCAAGTTTTTCTTTTGTCTTTCAGCAGTTTGAGTCTGCTATATCTTGGTGTGGATTCTTTATATTTGTCCTACATGGGGTTTGTTGGGCTTCTTGGAAGTGTAAATTAAAGTTTTCCATCAAATTTGGGGAATTTTCCCACATTATTTCTTCAGATATTTTTTTCTTCTTTCTCTTCTCCTTTGGGTTCTCCCATCATGAGAATGTTGGTCTGCTTGATGTTTTCTGAGGCTCTGTTCATTTTACATTAGTTGTATTTCTCTCTCTTCTTCAGATTAAATAACTTCTGTTTATTTATATTCAGATTCACTCATTTTTTTGCCATCTTGAATCTACTGTTAAAACCTTACAGTGAATTTTTAATTTCAGTTATTGTATTTTCAACTTCAAAATTTGTGATTCTTTTTTTATAATTTCTGTCTTCTTAAGAATCTCTATTTGTTGATTCCTTGTCATACTTTTCTTTAATTTTTTTTAACATGGCTTCCTTTAGTTCTTTGAACATATTTATAGAAGCTTCTTCGTTGTTTTGGTTTTGTTGTGAAATCAACATCTGGGAACACTTAGAGACATTTTTTCTTGACTACTTTTTTCCTCATATGGCTCATGCCTTGCTGTTTCTTTGAAATCTCTCAATTTTTTGTTGAAAACTGAAAATTTGGAGAATATATTTTAACAATTCTAGATTATGATTTTTCTCTCTGAAAGTTGTTGTTTCTGCTTTGGTTTGTTTGTTTGATTGATTGATTGATTTACAAGTAACTTGCCTAGGCTAAATCTCTGAAATCTGTCTCTCCTGCAGCTCGGTTTTATTTTATTTTTTAAGTATGGCTTCCTAGGGTTCACCTGTGTCTGTGTGTTTGGTGGTGAGCCTGCCTCAGGCCATTGAGCGTCTGCCCTCTGCCAAGGGACCTGTGAGTGAGTAGGGGAGCAAATTCAAAGCTCAGGTCCTTTTCCAGTTAGCCCTGGTTTTTCCGTTTTGGAGGGCCCCTTTTGTGACTCCTTCCCGTGTGTGTAGCCTCAGGTTGGCTGGGAGGGCATGCCTGGCCTGGCCCCCAGCAGGTCTCCCCGGTTTCTGCACTCGGCCTCGCCTGGAAAGTCTTGGCTCAACCTCGTAACCTTGGCTAGTGGAGCGCTTGACCTCCCTGTTCAGCCTCTGGATTGTCACTGCCCCACCACTGAGCATGGGCATCTCCCACCCCCCAGACCCTGCTCCATCCTGGCAGACGCCCCATGTCGGCCAAGCAGAGATGGAGGGTGGGGGCAGCAGGGGAGACAGGAGCAGCCACAAGCCAGACACCACAGATTTCTACTGTTTTTGCCTGAAGTATGGCAGTTTTGCAAACAGACATTTCTCACATGGCTGTTGGCCTTCGGTGGATTTCCAGAGCGCTGATTGTTTTGCTTGTCTGGGTTTATAGTTATTTGGGGGGACTGGGTTAGCTGATGGCCTTGCTTGACTGTAGCTGGAATTTCCATTGCCGGAAGCCTTTTAACTGATAGTGGTTTTGTTTGGTAGGCTTGTAAAAATGGCAGCTTTCATTATTCATGGAAAAATTGCTTTTTCTATTTTCAGTTTAAATAACTTAAAAAATAATATGGGGGGGGAGAGCTACAGTCCTGAGTTACTTTGCATAAGTACTAAACTTAAATTTGTATATCTAAGATTATACTGCATTTGGTCACATTTTTATAAATAGAGAAATTTCATATACTTTTATGAGAATTACTTATTAAATTCAATAATATTACCTCTTTCTTGTCAATAGGACTTAATATGGCCACATTATTTTATAAGAAAGAGGTTTTTCATATTGAAATAAGATTTACTTTAAATTTTTAAAATACTTTCGGGAACCTTGAGGAAAATAGCACTTTGAAGTTATAATATTCTTATCACAATTAAAAGGTTTGTTGACTTGTTACATTGTAATTTCATTCTTATAAACTAAAAAGTCTATTGCATCATTCCTGTGGGTCTTTGGGCATTCAGTATGTTACTTGTTTTTATTTTTCTTTATATTATTTTTTGTAAATCCTCACCTGAAGATATTTTTCCACTGATTTTTAGAACAAGTGAAAGGGAAGGAAAGAGAGAGAAACATTGACGTGAAAAAGACACATCAGTCGGTTGCCTCCCACATAAGCCCCAACCAGGGCCAGGGATCAAGCCTGCATCTGAGGTATGTGCACGGGCTGTTGCCCGTTTTTAGGTTGGTGAGAACTCACCATGGTTTCCCTTTTACCAGTAACTTTCCACCAAGTAGCCATTAGCTGAATAAACTGCTTTTCGACAAAGTGGTACATCGTTTCGGCGCATTCCTTGCAGGTCGCTTTGAAGAAGAATTTATCAAAATGCGCATGGAGAGACTTCAGGCATGGATGACCAGGATGTGTCGGCATCCGGTAATTTCAGAAAGCGAGGTTTTCCAGCAGTTTCTAAATTTCCGGGATGAAAAGGTATTTGATAATTGTCACATTCACGTCAATTTTATGTCTGAAAGGAGTTAAAATTATGTCAGTTGGATGGTTATTTCTGATTTTCTCTACAAAGACAATAGGGATAGAAACCTAAATTCAAGCGATAGGAAATTAGTCACCAAGTCTGAAAGAACTGCCAGGATGATTTTCCATCTGTGGAGAACAGATTGGCCCGGAGCAGATGGGGCAAAGGGCGGCGAGGGTGAGGAGTGGTTCCTAAATGCTGAAAATAAGACCCCACACTATGCAGGATAGGACCAGCATGAAGTGAGGGAAACAGAGGGAATGATTTTTATTTTTTTTTTTATGGTCAGGTCAATTTTTAAAAAATTGATATTAGAAAGGAAGGGAGAGACAATCACTAAAAACTGATTTTTGTAGTCAATAACTCATGTAGATGGATGGATACAGAAAATTCCAATGAATCTACAAAAAAATTACTAGAAATAAGTAGTAAGGTAGCTGGATATAAGTAAGACATTGCATATTTGTATATAGTATTGGCAATAAACAAAATGAAAGTAAAAAACTATCATTTCAACAGCATGAAAAGTATCTAATTTCTAGGAGTAAATACAAGGAATTTACAAAAGGTCAGCATAAATTATGGAACACTGTTGAGAAAAAGAAAAAGACTTAAATAAATTTTCCAACATTATCTTTCATGGATTGAAGAACAGGAAAGATGTCATATGTAGAAAATCAAAGCACTAAGAATAGCCAAGATATTCTTGAAAAAGAATGAAGTGGGAGGAGGACTTTATTGGATATCAAGACTCACTGTAAAGTGAAAAGAATTTCAGAAGCAAGGAAGTGGCATAAAGGAAGACGACAGACCAGCAGAACAGAATGGACACTTAATATGACCCAGAAGATGCTGATTCAGTGGGGGAAGGACAGTACTTTTAATAAATGGTGCTGAGTCCATTAGATCAGCGGTCACCAACCGCTGGTCCGCAGACCACCGGTGGTCCGTGCGGTCCGAAAGGTTGGCAAACACTGCCTTAGATGGCACCACTGGGGAAAATGAAACATGGTTCCCACCTCATAATAATGTACTGTTGATCTTGTTAGGGTTGACAGCATGGTGGTTATGTTTTTAAAATATGGCCTTATATCTGAGATTTCCATTTAAGTAAGCAAGAAAACAGGTAGAGTAGACTAGATAAAACAAAATTGGTAAATTTTTAATGATTGTTGAGGGCTGAGTCTTGTAGGGGCTTATTGTTCTTTCTCTCTACCTTTGTATGTGTTTGGAAGTTTCCATTGTATAAAGTTTTAAATCAATTCCAGATCATTCTGAGGTCTAAATGTGAAAGGCAACCAATAAAGCTTCTAGAAGATGACATGGGAGAATAGCTTCATCCCCCCAGAGAAGGGAGGATTTCTGAAAAAAGACAAAAACAGCTAACCATACCGGAAGAAATTTGGATTTTTTAGAAATTTAGATTACATTAAAACTAAAAACTTCTGTTTATCATCAGAAGCCATTAAAAGTGAAAAACAAACTAAGATATGAACAAATATGACCAACCAAGGGCTGGATTTTAGACTATATGAAAACCCAAACAAAAAGATAAGGTAATTAACCCAGCAGAAAAATTGTAGATTTGATTAAAGACTTCCCAAAAGAAAGTATCTGAATCTTAAACAAATGTTTAGAACAGTACTTAATCTCATTAGTAATCAAGGAAATGCAAATTAAACCACAGTGAATACCACTACATACTCACCAGAAAGGCTAAAGTTAGAAAGTCTGAAAAGTGAGATGAGCAGCTACTGGGCTCACACACTGCTGGTGGGTGTGAGGATTGGTAAACAGTTTCATATTATCTAAAGTGGAACAATTTTCCACTCCTATACCTCACAGAAATTCGTGTGTGTGTGTGTGAATATATACATGTATATATATGTGTACACACACACACACACACACACAGTAACTTCATTCATAAGTTGGCAGGGGCCAAGGGTGACTACCAGTCATAGGATGGATAAATAAATGGAGTGTTCATATAAGGGAATATTGTATAGCTATAACAACAGTGTGAATGCAGCTCTTATACACAGGTTGAGCCGAAGAAGCCAGATACACAAAAAATGTAGAGTTCTTTGCTAGTTAAAAAAAAAATAGGAAAACTATAGTTTAGGGATTCATGCCTAGGTGGCAAAACTCGAAAGAAAAGTGATGAAATGATAACCACAAAAGAGAGGGAAATGGTTAACTTGTGGGGAAGAAAAGGGTGGCGATGGGTGGGGAAGGGACATGAGGAGGCTTCTGATGCTAGCTCTTCCCCCGTTCTTGCTCTTGGTGGTAGATACACAGGAATTTACTTTGTGAGAATTACATGCATGGGGTATTTTTCTGTATGTATGTGTATATATGTTATATATATCTTGCAATAATATGTTTTTAAAACTAGCCCATAATACTGGTTCCTATCTTATATTTTAGAAAAGCGTTAACCTTTTTTAGAACTAAACAGCCTAAAAATTTAAGGCACTTTGTCAGAATTCATAGGTTGTGTTTCTACTCCCTGTGTTTGGATTGGTAGCGGTTGGGAAAGGAACAGTGGCTGAGTCACCTCACTCAGGAAGGGCTTGGGCGCTCAGAGACCATGCTGGGGAGGGCACTGTCCACATGAGATGACGTTTGAGATGTGCATGCCGTGGCCCACGGTGCAGAGGGAGATGGCGGGGAGCTGCTTCCTGAGAATTAGAAAGGTAGAGATGATCAGTGAGCCGATTCTACCAGGGGATTTTGAAAGACCAGTTTAACTCATGACCCTCCCATTTACAGGAATGGAAAACTGGGAAGAGGAAGGCCGAGAAAGATGAACTGGTGGGAGTTATGATATTTTCCACCATGGAACCAGAGGCCCCTGACTTGGACCTAATAGAAATGTGAGAGACACTGCCAGATTTGCCTTCTTCTCAACTGTGTCCGCCTCCTTTGCTCACGGGTCTGGCAGGACAGCCCCAAGCGGGACGCGGTCAGACTCGAGTGTTGGAAATGAGTGGGGCTTGTAGTCAGGGAAAGCACATCTCCCAGCAGAACACATGGAGGTCTGCTCCTTTCTCCCCTGCAGTCAGTGACCTCAGCGCACACAGTGGTTGGTAGTTACTCCGAGTGAAGCACGAGGAGGCAGAGTGGCACAGCCGGCTCACACCCCGCACAGGCCACAGAGCCAAGTTTCTCTGAGCCTTGCCTCGAAGGAAGTACTCTCTGGCCTGCTTTATCTGTGCTTTATCATGTCATCTTTTCTTTAATGTGGGCTTGGTTGAGAATTTGCAGTAGTTCCTTTTCTATATAAGAACTAATAAATAGTCTTGATTTATTTTTATTTTAAGAAACCTTTTATAAAATCATTGCATATGTGTTACCAAAAACATAGACAAGGGGAAAAAAAAACACACACACACCACACACAATCTTCCAACTACCCAGAGAGAAAATCAGTGTTAATATGTTGGCCTAAACATGTTTAGGATCTATAGTTTCCTAAACCCTCCTTGGTACATATGTATCTAAAGGAAAAATTGTTTAAACAAAAATGACCTCACAGCATGCATTCCCTTTTATCATCTTTTTTAAATGTAAGAGTATCTTGTGTGCTTGCTCCGGCAGCACATGCACTAAACTGGAACGATACAGGGATTAGCGTGGCCCCTGCGCAAGGATGTCACGCAGATTCGTGAAGCGTTCCATAATTTTTTAAAAAAATTACCTTGTGATGATTTTTTCGGGTTGGTAAATACTTTCTACATCCTAAAGAACTGATATGTTCAGTATCACCTTAGAGCAGTGGTTTTCCATCTTTTTCATCTCATGCACATAAACTAATCACTAAAACCTGAGGCACACCAAAAAACATGTTACATTTTTTGTCAAGCTGACAAAAATAAAAAATAGCTATAATTTTGATTCATTCACACCAAGTGGCTATTGTTGTGTTGGCTGTTGTCATTTTTTAATCTGGCAATCTACGGCAAAGTGGTCAGTGCCCTGACGAAGCCGTCAGGGGCCGCATGTTTTAAACATTCTCACGGCTCACCTGGTGCAGGTCGCTGCGCGGGTGGTCGTACGTGCAGGTGGTTTTCTGTGACTCACTGTTGGAAGAATGAACACCTGCCATTAGCAGCCCCTGTTATTCTGTAGGTTCCACGGTACTGCCCATGATTGAATTTTCCTAAATAAGATATTCAAGAAATGAGGATTTTATTCACTTCAGAATAGTTTTACTGACATTCACAAGGAATTGAGGGGAGAAGGAAGCAGAGTAAAATAGAAATGGCACATTCAAAGCAGTTCTCTAAAAGCCTGAATCAAGCCTGTTTGTAAGACTGATGTGCCTAAAGGGTGGTGGTTCTGATGCCGGACACGGTGCCTGTGGTGACGTCCGGTGTGACTCTGACCACCGTGATGTCTCCTCCTGCACCTGCCCCGGGACGTCCGGTGGCTGAGCCCAGGAAGCACCTTCTTGTGTTTTCGCCCCACAGAGAACAGAAGTGCGACGCTGTTGGTAAATTCACCAAGGCCATGGACGACGGCGTGAAGGAGCTGCTGACCGTGGGGCAGGAGCACTGGAAGCGATGCACCGGACGTGAGTGCGCCTCCGGCACTGCCGCGCTCGCAGGGCCAGTGCAGGGGCAGTGCGTGCTCGCTCTGCGGCCTTGGTCACCCTGGGGCCTCACCCTTTAGGCAGAAGGAGCTCTTCGGTGAACCTCACTTCTCAACCCAAGTCAACAGCAGACAGTTGGCTCTAACAAAGCCAGTTCAAGAACTCTTAAAAAACACCACGTTTGCTTAAATATTTCCAGTTCCTGGGGTTTTGTAATCTATGAAAAATGTATCCTTTCTGCATGTTTAGAGAATGCTTGTAGCTCATTAGTTTAGTTTTCAATCTTCCTCCGTTGGCAAGGTGTTGATTTGACTAACACCCTAATTTTTAGGAAAAACCAATGTGACTGGTAGAAAATACAAGACGGTCAGACTAGGAGCACTGCTGAGGCCCGTGGCATGGGGTGTGCTTCCTGCTGCTGTGTCCATGTCCTCCAGGACGTCCTGTCCCCTCACTTCCCTGTGTGCAGACTGTCACCCTGCTGAGCCACGTTTGCTGTGTTCCCAGAACCATGAGCTCTGGTATAAGACAGCCCGGCCTAGACACCGGAGTCCACTGTGGGTCCAGCCACAGCCTCCGCCCTTCCTCCCTCAGGCTCAGAGGCCGCACCCACAGCAGTGTAGTGTCCACACAGGTGGTCCGACCGCCTCAGAGGATGAGGAGTCTTCTCCCCTTACATCCATTCTGCCCTATTGCCAGCACAGCCTTCTGAGTCCCAGAGCTGCAGTTAGGGCTCACCTGTGTTAACTTCGTGAGAACAAGGTCCTGCTAGTCTGTCACTGAAACCTACAAGAATCCTGGTCATCCCCAGTTATTTTTAAAAAGTAAAAATGGCTTGGCTTTGAAGTCTAAAAGTAATACATACCCACTTTAACGTTATATCAATACCTTGGTACTCAGCATAGGAAAGAGGTTAAATTATCTGTTATTGGAAGATTTTTTTAAAGGTGGAATTTTTCTTCTAAATAATGGAAAAGCATCTATTTGAAGTCCAATAACAAGTTTAATGAACAAGAAACTGAATGTGGAGTGACTTGAGGGTGAAATATTAAAATAAAGCAAGTGAGTAGCAGTTCTGAGGTCTGTGACCCAGACTTGAAAGGAAAGTGAAGCCTTACATCAGGGATGGGCAAGCGCAACCTCAGGCCCATCTGGCCGCCCCATCTTTTGTGATAAAGTGCTGCAGGAACAGGCCGCCCCCATTTCCTTACGCGAGTGGGCCTCTACCATCCACACAGTTTATATCAACGGAAGAGAAAACAAATCCTGTGGCCCCACACGCCTAGAGGACTCGCTGTCCAGCCACCGAGTGGGCCTCTACCATCCACACAGTTTATATCAATGGAAGAGAAAACAAATTCCTCCTGCCTGGTCCTGGGAAGTCCCACTGCCTTTTTCTCCACACCTTGTTGCTTTGAGTTTTGTTTTGCAAATAATTATTCATATATACATAGCAGAGTGGGGAAAGCCATGTAATTGGAATCAGAAGTGCCACATCCACAGTTTTGTTAGCCATGTGACCCTGAGCACGTCAGTTTCCTTATCTGACCCTTATCTTCCTGCCCCATGAAGTGGAGGGGTGTCTGCATCTGGTAGAGGGAGGGGTCGCTGTGATGGAACGGGTGGCCTGTGTGATAGATAGCACTGTGCACACTGGAATCATCCTCTAACAGCCGCCTGTCCACTCAGATGTCATTCAGTGAATGAGAATGGGCAGTGGTGCTGGTTGTTAATAATAGCATGCACCAGTCATTAAGTGATTAATTATAAATTGAAAGAATTTGATGGAAAAAAATATTAAAAACCAATCATTTTATTATAGCATATAGATTCTTTTGAATCACTTCAAATTTCTACTATTATAAAAGTAATCACTTTTAGAAAATAGTTGAGTCCCACTTCAGTTTGCAGGGAGGACTGGTTGACGATGTATTTCTTTTTCTCTTTCAGCACTACCCAAGGAATATCAGAAGATAGGCAAGGCCCTGCAGAGCTTAGCAACAGTGTTCAGTTCCAGTGCTTACCAAGGTAGGGCTTTACTTACTTACCTCTGAGCGTTGGTGTCTTATCCAGACTGCCGCCGCTTCAGGCTCCTGCAGACCAACAGGAGCGCTGCAGTAGCACCTTGGCACCGACTCACATTGGCTGGTGCCCCACTCAGGACTTGTGCAACCGCACCTTGCGACTTTCGAGAAGAGTGGAGGGTTGTTCAGTGTATTTTCTTGCAGCTTCTTTGCCAGAAAGCTGCGCACTGACTGATAGTTCATCTCAGGGACAATTGTCCTCACTGTAATACGCTATTGTCCTTATTTTTTAAAGAGTCTTTATCTTCTAAGTAACATTTATGGATGAAATGTTATGTGGCCAGTGAAAGGGGAGGTGGGAATGGATGGGATAGGTGAAAAAATATTGCCCATGAACTGTTCATTGGGAAGCTAGGTGATGGGTAAACAGGGATTCATTCCAGTTTTAAAATGTCTGAAATTTTCTGTCATAAAATGTTTAAATAAAATGAATGGAAAGACATAACTTACAACCACTGGTAACTGTGATGACTTTCAGGTGAAACAGATCTCAATGATGCAATAACAGAAGCAGGAAAGACTTATGAAGAAATTGCCAGTCTCGTGGCAGAGCAGGTATTAACATAACCACACAATTCCATTTAATACTTTATGCCATCTAATCTACATACTTAATTTAAAATCAGTTTTAAGACAAATGCTCAATTGGTTATCCTCTTCTTTCCTACTCCTATGTATCTTTTTAAATTGTATTTGGTAGTAGTGCTTCTTAGATTTAGCTAAAGTGATGGATAAAGTTGTCATCAAGAAATCTAAAAGTATACCTTCTAGGGTCGAGGGCTTGGATCTGTCGTTAGCTGTCAGGGATCAGTATGTACAGGAAGGAGCACTGCTCAAGTCCCCTTTGGACTCTTACTTGCCTCAGTTTCCCCATCTGGAAAGTGGCGACGGAGGCACCAACCTTGGAAGTAGCTCACTTGCATGGAGCAGCTCCTGCTCCAATTCTAGCACAGAGCCCGTCCTTGGTACCGAGAGGGTGTGGACTGGAGTCTCTAGTAGCCTGTCCCACTTCTCACAGATAACTGATATCACTTCCCCCAAGGACATAGTCATCTAAGTTGTTTCAAATCCCTGAATTAAAAAAAAATTTTTTTTTCAGATAACTTTTTAAAACATGTATGTACACATGTGCCTATGGACACACACTCATGTCATTAATTACTCTCTGCTACTTGTAAAAAAGATTAATTTTTAGAACTGTGCATGACATAGCTATTAAAAATTGTAATTCAGAAAAATAGAAAATGTTAAAGTTGCCACTTACAATGATTACTAGACTTTCTCATAGTATTTTTACCTTTTCTGCTAAAATTTAGACATTAAACTATAACATCTTATTTCCTTGTATGTAAACAGTAGTCCTACATTCTTTTCCTCATGGTGTTGTATTTTGGGCCACCTCAGACCCACCAAAATATTACTTGATGTGTTATAATTTTTTTTACAGCCTATGGTAGAGGGTATAGGACTCTGGGGATTATTTTCTTGTAGGAAAACTAAGCTGAATGCTTAACACAATAGCTTAATATAGTACCTGGAGGATTTGGCTAATATAGTCCTGAGATAGGCGTTTCTTTTCCTTGGCTGTCTGGATTCCTCTGCCAGTAACAACCAACTTGTGTCTTGTTATAGCCAAAGAAAGACCTCCATTTCCTGATGGAATGTAATCATGAATATAAAGGTTTCCTCGGCTGCTTCCCGGATATTATCGGCGCTCACAAGGTAACTGGACTGTAGAAGTTCACAGCAGACGGTGTGGGTAAATCGCGAGCTGCAGGCACGGGCCCACCTCTCACACTCCTGAGTCGGGAAGCTTTCTGGGACCCCTGGAAGTCCTTGGGGTGTTTAACTAGCAAGGTCCCATCACATGTTTGGATATAAGAATAGTTTTTTGTTTCTTTTGTTACTAAGAAAACATTGTTTTGAAGGAACTAAAAATATGAAAAGTATACCTTTATGCATGTAGCTAGTATCATGATGTTTGAAATTTAAGACAGTAATAAGAATGGTCCTTCTCTTACCAATGAGACCTGTCAGCTGCTTGGGCAAGTCTGCAAAGGTCCTGCCCTGGCAAATGAAATAACCACAGGTTTTCTCGTTAAAACTCAGATGGCCAGTGTTGGCATTAAATGTTCATACATATTAATGAAAAGGAAGCTATGTAATTCCCGTCAAAAAGGTATTTTTAAGCTAAATTTAAAAATTGACTTAGGGTATACTCAAATTTTGTTTCTGTTCATTTTTGTCTCTGTTTCAAAATCTGTGTATTACCTCAGACTTCGGGTATCTTACAGCTGTGGACTCCTGGACACCGTGCTGTGCTGGGATTACTAGGGAGCTCTCTACGAAGGCCTGGTCGAGCCCATTTTAGCATTTGGCTTTGCTAGTATAATTAAAGTATGAAGAGATCGCATACGTAAATAAGAAGTTTTGTGCAACTTCGATAACTTCATATAAATCTCAGAACATTTTCCTGATCCATTCATTCGTTGATGTACACTTAGGTTGTTTCTGTATCTTGGCTATTTTCAGTCGTGCCGCAGTGACCTGGGAGTGTTCTGTCTCTTTGAGATGTGATTTTCTTTCCTTCAAATATGTAACAGAAGCAGAATTGCTGGGAGAGTAGATCCTAAATATTCTCATCATAAGGAAAAGTATTTGTAACTCTGTGAGGAAGGTGGATGTTTACTAGACTTACCGTGGTGGCCACTTCACAATAGACACATGTAACAGGTCACTATGTCGCACACCTTAAGTTAATGCAATGCTACATGTCATTACATTCCAATAAAACTGAAAAAAAGTAAAATTAAAATCTCAGTTAAAAAACTCAGGTCAGTTAACTTGTTGGAGGCATGTGTCCCACAGAGTGAGAGTTCCAGGCACGGAGCGGAATTTATCTGAGTGTGGAGGTGTTCCTCCAGGCGGCGCTAAGGAATGAGCGCCGTGCGGTGTTCAGCAGCTTCTGCAGCTACTTCCATCTAAATGTTAATTTAAAAGGGACTCGGTGCGTCTTTTGGAAATCACAGCAAGGCTCGAGCCTCCAGCCTGCGCGCTCAAGCACAGGCCCGTCAGTCCTCCGCCTGAGCGCAGTGAGCGCTGTGCGAGTGCACATAGGACCCCCCCCCCCCCCCCCCAGCGCCTGTGAGGCCGCTGCGTCCTGCTGGGAACTGCTCTGACCCTGGCGGTGCCCACAGAGACTCCAGAAATGGAGTGCTGTCAGGTTTCCTGCTTCTCGTAGCATAAAACTAAATCATAGCTTAGTTACACGTCTCAAGAATAGTTACCTTTTGCATCCAAGTGACTTCAAGGAAGTTGTGTTTGGATGCTTTCCTGTTATCTTGTAGGGACCTTGTCCTGTTCAACAGCAAGTCACTTATAAAAGAGGTGTTTGCTTTGTTATATTTTCAACTGAGGACTGGTCCTTTCACCTTGTTTTACTGATGCCATTTAATTTCTATATTTCACAGGCAGCAATAGAAAAAGTGAAAGAAAGTGATAAACTGGTTGCAACGAGCAAAATCACCCCACAGGACAAGCAGAACATGGTAAAGCGCGTGGGCACCATGTCTTACGCGTTACAAGGTGAGGAGGCCTGTGGTAGCAGGTGGGCCTGGTTTTCCCAGCAAAGTTGCTGTTTTCCTTCTGGAGAGAAATCCAGATGTGAACCACAGTTAAGTCAGAGCTGATTTGGAACATCCTCATAAGCCACTTGTTCGCAGGATCCCAGTGTTGATGAAAACTGACATTTACTTGACATGACTATGAGTGTTTGATTAAACTTGCATGTTTTTATTATTTCTTAGAGACATTGAAGGTACCTTTTCCAGCCTTAATATCAGCACCTTCCTAATGCTCTGTCCAATTCCCACGTTCAGCTATTAGCAGCCTGTCGCCTCCATGGCTGAGGACGATGGTGTGTAAAGGCATTTGGAGGTAGCAGCTAGGCACAGTTTGACTCTTAGTAAAAGGAAGATTTCATTGATTTTTACATAGTTGAGTGTTCTCCTAGGAGCAGGGACTGGGTTTGTCCTGTTTTGGTGGACAGATAGAATATTCATGGGCAAAGGAGAAGAGAAGGATGCCCTAGGTATGAACAGAAGCGTACAAAATAGTGCAGAATGATGCCGTTGGCCTTTGGGAATAAAACATACTTGTAGGTTATTGGGGAAGAAGCGTTGGTGATTATGGAGGGCCTTGAAAGCCAGGCAGAAGAGTCTAGACTTGATGTGGGAATTAAAAAGTCATTAAAAGGTTTTGAGAGAAAAAATGCTCAAGGGAGAAGGGTTTGCTAGTTACATGGGATACGTTGGAGGGGCAGTGTTGGTTGGACAGCCCAGCCCAGAGACCTCTGCTTGTGCGGTGGGGTTTGGAGGACCTGAGGGAGATGTGCTGGGGCGGAGAACAGCCCTGCTGGCCCTCCAGGGAGCGCCTCAGGGCCAGGGAGCTCGTGGGAGAGGAGGTGTAGGAGAGATTTCCAGAACCAGGACAGCTAGAGCAGAGATGGGAAACCGGATTGCAGACATGGGTGTTGCAGGGTTTGAAATAGGGAATTTGGTATTGAACTTGTCTCTGAGCTTATCCAGATAGATAAACGAAGAGCTTCAGATAATACAGAACTCAGAACAGCTAGCTTTTTGTAGGAGTTGATGCCAGCAGTTGGCTTTCTAGGCTGGGAGTGGAAGGGGAAAGGCAAGCGGCAGCTGTGGTGAGGAAGGCCTTGCGGCCGTGGTGGGAGGGGGTGGCGCCGAGAGACACATTGTGAGAAGGGATTCCTTTGTGAGTGGGTACATCAGCCCACTGGGTGCCTGGCTAGGTGCCCCGTAAACACACCTGAACTTCGGAACTGCAGTCATCTGCAGAGAATGTGACCAGGTCCGTTTCCTGCTCCCTCACTGGCCTAGAACAGTCCGTATTTGGGTGGTTATCAGTATTGGGTTTCATAGTATTTAATATATGAATCAACAAAAGTCATACATCTACTCGGAAGTGGTGTTTGCCATTCACTGTCCAGTGGCTTTTCTAGTCTCTCTATAAAATGAGTTGTCAAGAGCTGGCTCTGCACTGAGGCCAACCAGGTGAACCTGGCTGGTGAGGAGCCGTCTCGGAGCAGAGAAGCCGGGGTCGTAGTGGAGTCGGGGGAACTGACTCGTGTGCTGGTTTTGGTTGTAGCGGAGATGAATCACTTCCACAGTAACCGGATCTATGACTACAACAGCGTCATCCGCCTGTACCTGGAGCAGCAGGTACAGTTCTATGAAACGGTGAGTCACCCTTCCGCCCGCCGTCTGTGCAGAGGGGAGGGTTCCTGGTCACTCACTCTGACCATATCAAGTTAATCTGCTTGTATTTTTTAATCCTAAGTGTTAAACCCAAAGAGGCTAAATATATCGTAGGGTTTATTTTAATCTTTTAATTACCTCTGCCTTTCCGTTTTTAATAACACTGGGTTAAAATAAAGATTTTCTTTTGAAGAAGGGGGATCGGGTGCCAGTGGTGAGGCCCCGAGAAGACCTTATTGTGTGGCTCCTTCCCCCCCTCACTGCCTCTCTGTGCGCAGGGAACACTGCTGAATGGATGAGGTCACCCTGCGCCCAGTGGGCTCAGCCGGGGAAGGAGCCTGGCACCACTCAGGGCACCACAGGCGGCCTGTTTGTGACTGAGGTCTCAGTGCACCAAGGGGCTGCAGAGAGGAAATTAAAGAGAGAGCGAGGCCTTGAATATGTCATTCAGAAAACAGTGAGAACGTAAAGTTTTGTACCACTGCCTGACTTCATTGTTCCCAGAGAGTCCAGAAAGCCAGGCTCCAGCATGGAGATGAGAAGTCAGCCATCTGAAGACAAGCGCCGTCACTTTATAATGGTCCGTGTGCTGGCCGCCCTGTTCTGACTAAGTCCTCCACCGTTCCATGGTGTCATCTCATGGCTGTCCAGGGCTCTAGTAGGCAGGCCCCAAACTCAATCCCTGCATGTGTCGTCTTTGGACTGGACACTGCCAAAAAGTCTGTCCCCGCCACGGTTCTCGAAAGGAGCCGGGTTGATGTGCCTGCTGTAAGCTGTGCCTGTGCGTTGGAACAGTTGGTTTTGGAGAAAGTGTACAGAAAGGATTCCGAAGCAGTGCTCTCCCCTAGGCTGCGCTCCTGTGCCGTGTCCTGTGCACTTTATTCATCGGTGCCAGTGGATGGTGGCCTTGCACCCTGTGTTAGAAGAGCAGGCACTTGTGTTCTGTGTGAGATAGTAATCGAAGGACAGTTCTTGAAATTCTGATGTTAATTTGCTAAATAATTCTCAAGCCCAAGTGAGGGTTAATTATTAATGCCGCTGTAATTCGGAATAGGAAACTATGTGTTGCCCTAGCCAGTTTTGCTCAGTGGATAGAGTGTCAGCCTGCAGACTGAAGATCCCAGGTTCAATTCCTAGTCAGGGTACATGCCCAGGTTACGGGCTTGATCCCCAGTGGGGGCATGCAGGAGGAAGCCAATCAATGATTCTCTCTCATCATTGATGTCTCTCTCTCTCTCTCTCTCTCCCTTCCTCTCTGAAATCAATATTATACACACACACATACACACACACACACACAGTGGGGCCTTGACTTACGAGTTCAATTCGTTCCGTGACGGAGCTCGTAACCCAAATTACTCGTATGTCAAATCATAAAGTGAACGAGTGAGACACGTGATGCTGGGCTGATGTTGTGGCGTTCACTGTGACGTTGGCTGCGCCAGCTAGCGGTGGGGTATCTGACGCTGGCTCGTAACCCGAATTTTAGCTCGCAACTCAAAGCAAAAAATCGGCCGAGGGACGGCTCGTATCTCGAAAAACTCGTTAGTCGGGACACTCGTAAGTCAAGGCCCCACTGTACACACACATACATATACATATATGTATATATACATGTATGTAAAAGAAACTATGTGTCTTTGTTAGGTCTAACAGTTATTATTAAAATGTGCATATTTGTTCACGGAGCAAACATTTCTTCAGTGTTGCACCCTAAGCACTTACTGCAAACACTCAGGATCCAAGGATGACTGAGACCTCTGTCCTCAGGGGCGTGTGTCCTTGAGGAGACAGCAGTGGCTTTATGTGGAAGGTGACACTGTCTGCCCTGAGGTAGCAGAGGGGTGTGAGCACGGGGCGAGCCCCTCGGCTGGGTCTTGGAGCTCGTAGGTGGAGGGATCCTCGAGCCGCACTGGGGAGAAGGGGACGGTCTTGAAATGCTGCTGCGCACAGAGCAAGGCCCTGGAGGAGCGGCCCTCGCCTGCGAGCCTGGTCCCGGGTCTGAGGCCTCTCCCACAGCAGCGTGGCAGCGCCTAGATGCATAGACCCAAGAGTTTGAGATTGTTACCGTGTTTAACTCGGAAGAGCTGGAAATAATCCATCACTGTGATGTATGGAGGTGATATCTCAGACCTTTCCTTTCCCCACCAGATTGCAGAAAAGCTGAGGCAGGCCCTCGGCCGCTTCCCTGTGATGTAGACGGAACGGAACATGAAGAAACTCCCAAGTGCTTCTCTCTGACCTGGGGCAATGCCGTCTAATCCCCCATCATCCAAAAATCAACACCAAGAGAAACGGTTGCAAAAAACTACACTTTACTACTCACCTAAACGCATCAGTTATATCGTCTTCTTTTCTTCATTTCTACAGCCATTATTTAAACCAGTGGAAATTGTCTCTATTTTTGGAAAGTATTTAAAATTACCAGAATTTTGAATGGAAAATTAGACATTTCCCCACTTATATTTTACATAAATTTGTAATTTTTAAGCCCACAATCTTCCAGTTCTTACCCAAGGCCAGATGGTTACTAATTGCTTTCTTAAAAATATGGAACATGCCAGAATAAAAAAATATGTTTGTATATATTTTTATAATTCTTTTCAATGCCTTGGAATTCCTGTCTGTTTAGGAAAATCCACATGCCTTTCACTGACACATTTATGACTCATGTGCCTGCATTTTCAGGAAAGGAGGCAGAGGGGCTGCGGGGTCGGGGCAGGCGGTCCCTGCAGCGATGCCACCACCCCGCCGCCAGGAGGTTTTGGAGGGCATTCTCTCCTGCTCTCCTTCCTCAGCAGGGCCAGCTCTACCGGGAAAGGGCATGTGGGGGACTGCTGACCCTGAGCTGACTGTGCTCGGGAAGGAGCGAGTGCTCCTCCTGGTCGGGCGAGAAGACGCCAGCCTCAGGCTTCTTGCCTGTGTCTAGTCTTCAGCCGCCCAGTCAGACAGAATAAGAAGTGAGAGCAGGACTGGCCACTTGATTTGGGTGCAGACAGTGGGCCAGTGGGTATTACCGGACAGATGAAAACCAGTGACCTGGCTGCCCCTCCCCACCAAGTGGAAAAGCTTAGCGACTGCGAAGGGTGGCAGCCGGAATAATGTGCGCTAATCCCGGGGTTTCCTGGTCCTGGTACTTCAGTTAACGGCCTGAGCGCCCCGCACACTGTCTTCCTGCGGACGCGGCCCGTCTGCACTCTTGCCTTACTTACTCCGTGATCGCCACGGCTTTCGCTCTGCCCTGATCGCGCTGTTACAGAAAATGAACGCCGGGCCGCATGAATGAAGTGAAACCAAAAAATAAGTAGAAGAGGAAATCAGATGGACGTGAATGAGAACTTCTTGTTCTTTAGTGTCACGGGTTTTTGTTAATGTTTTATAAGTAATTTCCCTTGATTTTTCTTTTATAAAATCTCATAGAACAGTGTTTATGATATAGCCATTTAATATATGTACAAATTGTAAAGATATGTATAAATGTTTTACACAAATGTAAGAGCATGTAGAAGCGAACATATAAATAAATTGTTTAAAAAACCTGTACAGTAAATTCTCAAACCATTTTTCAAAGCACTTTTGGTGTTCGTGTGTGATTTTTTTAAATCATCGCTTCTTGTGGCCGTCTGCCGAAAACAACACCCATGGCGCCACGGGCAGGCCGGGGAGGAAGAAGTGGTGGCCAGGGCAGGGGCATTTGGGCCGCTTCTCCATGGAACCTCGGGGAGTCTTCAGGGCCCGCTCAGCAATCAGATACCCCACTTCCACCCATCAACCCCGCCAATTCAGAAGTAGGGCCTGGCCCCAGGTCACACCGGCTGCTCCAGGCACCTCACCTGGCAGGCGATGAGCAGCTGTGACCCGGGCAAATCCGACACCCTCTTTTTACTGTGTACCCTTGTGGATCTCAAACTAACCAGCAAGCAGAGACGGACCCCTCGGCAGCCAGCAAGTGAGGTGAGGCTGGACGCGGAGACCTGGACAAGGTCGCCTGGCGGGAGCAGAGCCCCAGGCGGGCCCAGCTCCCCTCCTGGAGGAGGACAGCTGGGTGTGCATGGGCAGTGGCTCCCTCTGGCTGCAGAGGACAGGCCTGCGCGCTGCTAAGGATGCCTGTCTCCAGGCCCTGCCCCAGGCCTGCGTTGGGATGTCTTCTTTGGCTGGTGGCCGCCCAGCCTCCGTCCTATTCGTTTCTGGGGGTTGAGTCACTGTGCTCTCTTGGTTTCCTCTCGAGTGCGCAGAACCATGTTCAGCCAAAGTGTTTCTAGGGGACTCGCCCGCAGATCTCCTGAACTGCCTGCCTGCCTGTCTCTGTCACTTACATCTGATCTCTCTTTCCTTCTCCTCTCCTGTACGCTGCCCTGCAAGTCCTACCCACTGTGGTCACCCTGAACGCTGATCTCTGCCTCCTGGACACGGCGAGACCATGAACCTCTATTTGGTTTCCCCGCCCTGTACTGCGCCTGGAACCTCATCCAGCAGTAATTCGGGGCCATCGTGGGGCTGGCCTGTTTCCATTCCCCCAGTGATCAGAGTCCTGCTCTCCTGCTGTCGAGTGTCTGAAACTGTATTTCATGTGTTGTGTCTTATTCTTCAAGGGGAGCGGCTGGCCTGTGCTCCCCTCGTGGCCGGAAGTAGAAAGCCTGTCGTCTATTTTTTAAATCTAATGGGGTGGTTTTCCCATTCAGAGAGAGCATCTTAGCACACATTCCTCAAACTTCATTTTAATTTTCAAGCGTGTTCCCGTAGTCACTGAGCAGAAATTACAACTTTTTTTTAAAAAATATATTTTATTGATTTTTTTCAGAGAGGAAGGGAGAGAGAGTTAGAAACATCGATGAGAGAGAAACATTGATCAGCTGCCTCCTGCACACTCCCCACTGGGGATGTGCCCGCAACCCAGGTACATGCCCTTGACCGGAGTCGAACCTGGGACCCTTCAGTCCGCAGGCCGACGCTCTATCCACTGAGCCAAACCGGTTTCAGCTCATTACAACTTTTATCATCATTTGCATCTCACTCCCCCTGGGCCCACCGATGGACCATACTTCCCCATCCCAGTAAAACCAGGCATCATTATGCGACCTGCTTTAGTCAAAGAAAAGTAGTTGGGAGCAAAGTGTGCACTTCTACGGTGACCGGAGTAAGAGGTGACCTAAAGAGGCCCAGCTACCCAGCCCCTGTGGCTCAGTGGTTGAGCATTTTACCTAGGAACCAGGAGGTCAGAGTTCAATTCCGGGCACATGCCTGGGTTTTGGGCGCGATCCCCAATAAGGGGGTGTGCGAGAGGCAGCCAGTCAATGATTCCCTCTCATCATTGATGTTTCTCTCTCTCCCTCTCACTTCCTCTCTGAAATCAATTAAAAAATAAGTTAAACTGTATGTAGTGAACTCTTGGGTAGTGGTAATTCTCGTGCATTACTGCACCTGTGTAAATTGGTTAACATAAACTTAAACCAGAAAAAAAAGAGGCTCAGCTGAGAACATTGAGCCAACACCCAGGAGAGAGGGGCCTGGAGAGCTGCTGGCGCCACAGCCATCTTCCTCCTGCCACGTGGAGCCCAGCCTGGAGCCGCAGCAGCCTGTCCCGGCCGTGGGCCCTCCCGTGGCTGAGCCGGAGTGTGCTTCCACCCGGGCCCCAAACCGGTGGGTCTGAGCATACGCCGCCTGCTGCCTCCGTGAAGCAGGAGTCCTTGGCCTTTGGGAAACTATCAGCCCGCAGGAGGAAGCAACACAAAACAAATATTTACCAAGGCGAACCGTTTTTGTGAGCTTGAGTTCTTCTGTTGATGTGTTTAATCCCTTCCAGATGGGCCAGCCACTGCAGTTCAGGGGGGCCGTTCTCCCCTCGCCAGTGAGCATAAACGGGGGTGCTCCACGACGGTTCACCCCCTGAGGTAAACGTTTTCCTCGGGGAGCATCTGTTCTTCACCCCCTTCTTTTGCAGCTGTTGGCTGTGCGTGTCCTCGTGCCCTGG
Organism: Myotis lucifugus; assembly: GCF_000147115.1. NCBI lineage: Eukaryota > Metazoa > Chordata > Mammalia > Chiroptera > Vespertilionidae > Myotis > Myotis lucifugus. The sequence goes on from NW_005871173.1 coordinate 3,372,923, forward strand.
GAAATGTGTTTGTAGTTAAGATGGAGTTCCCAGCCCCTCCTCAGAGGGCCTCCTGTCATCAGCTGCTTCTCACTAGCCTCTAAAACAGGAATTCTCGGCCAGGGGTCCATGCAGTCCTGGGGTGTGTGTGTCAGTGAGTCACATGTGACTTCAGGCAAATTATTCCCGTGTGTATTTTACAGTTTCTCTGGGGAAAGGGTGTGTATCTTCCATCCGATGCTTAAAGGTGTGGGTGACTCAGTGGCAGGTCACTCTAAGGATGTCAGGTTCCTCACCCACCCAGACTGTCATCTCTCAGTTCATCAGCTGCATCCTGTTCTTTTTCTCGTAATTGCTTCTCTTTCACTGGAGCACCTCACCCCAGGGGTGTCCTGAAGAGGGAGGGGTGGGTCATTTCACAGGTGGGTGGGAAGTCGGTTTCCAGTCCTCAGAGGTTCCAGCTGATGGCCCAGGTCAGCTGTCTGAACAAGACCCAGTGCTTTAGTCTGTGTGGTCATCGCCACAAGCACCTGGGGTTCTTTATGCTCAGAGTAGCTGCAGAAAGGACAGACGAAAGAGCTATGCTCACCCTCTGGCCAAAGGAAGGGAAGGGGATGCCCGGGGGGGGGGGGGGGGAGAGAGGGGCCTTGAGGAGAAAGGAATGTCCTTCTTCTAAAAGGTGTGTTTCCCTTCAGAGCTGACCGCCCTGTGGCTCCGAGGGAGTCTGGTGTGTTTGAGGGAGGTTCTGGAAAGAGTGGGCGAGTGACAGAATGGAGAGAGAGGGTAGAGAAAGTCGTGTGTATCCTCACCACTTCCTGAAGAGCCTTGGCACTTGGCTAATGATGGGCCAACCTTCCGGAGGTAGAGAGAGAAATCTGGCGGCGTAGTCGACATGATTGTCTAAATAAACATGTGCGGACGCCGGGGTCTGCTGGGCGTGCTCTGCAGGAAGGAATTCAGCTTGGAAACCACTCTGTCACGAGACACTGCTGGCTCGAGGCGGCTTGTCACGGGTTTTTAATGTATAAAACCCTTTCGCTTACAATGCCCTTAAAAACACAAGTGTGGGGTGTTTTTATAGTCCCAGAGCCGTCCTCACCAGACAGACAGAGGCTCCTGAGGTGCTGGGGGAAGCTGGAGAGGGAGGGCTCATGAGCGATGGCCCGGCAGCAGCCCCCTTTGCTTTGTGTTGTGCTCGCTAAACCCTGGCAGATGATTTTTTAGTTATTTTCATGACGTCTCACGTGGATTTAGTTTAGTTTTGAGGTTAAAACAGTCACACAGCTTGAGATGTGCAAGAATGCGGTGATATTTTGCAGCTGCTGTGGGCATTTCCTCTCTCCGCCTCTTTCTTCAGGCTCCCTGGAGATCAGCTCCTCCGATGCCAGGCCTTGTTGACTCATGTTGTGGACCAGGCACATGTGAGGGTCGCTGGGCCGCCAGGCTCTGAGCTTGCTGAGCACCGTGCAGCCGGAGCTGCCGTCTTTCTCCGGGCCTCGGCAGCAGCAGCTGAGCCCAGGCTGAGGGAAGGACAGGCAG
>NW_005871173.1:3374540-3377195 GCF_000147115.1 Myotis lucifugus
GCATGTGTCGTCGGGACGGCATTGCCCGAGTCTACTCAGAGGCTCCGAGCAGGGGTCGCGTGCCCTGGTCCCTTCACTCAGCAAGGCTCGCGGAAAGCCCAGGCGCGGGGCCCAACAGTAACTGCAGAGACGGGCCCGGCTTCCCGGAGCTGGTGGGACCGTGGGGCGTGTGGCGGCTGCCACCACCCTGCTGCCACTGCAGCCGGCCCGGCCCTGTCGTTGCCCTCGATGCCCGTAATTCTCACCACTTCTCTGTAGGAGAGAGAAAGGATCGAGGCACCAGGAAGTCAAGTCAGCTGCTCAAGGTCGCCCGAGGTGAAAGGGTGGATCCAGGTTCCAGTGTCACATCACCGTCCTGCGTGGCTCGGTCTGGGTGAAGGGACCGAGCGAAGCACAGATGTCCAAGGGCTGGAAGAGGGAAAAGAACAGGGAAACGTGGTGAGGAGAGCAGGCCTGGAACTCAGGGAGGAGGGAGAGGTAGGGGGGGCGGGAGGGGGTTCGTCGCCCAAGTGCCATCAGAAGCTGAGACGCTGGTGGCCGGTGACCACTCGGCATGCATGCCGCAGGGCGAGGAGCGGGGCAGTGATGGTGGGCACGGTGGTCAAGGGGAGAGATGGGCCGAGGAGGTTTACCTGTGTGTGGTGTAAGGTTGGTAGCTCAATTGATGGACACCCCGGCTTGCTCCTAACACCCCTAAACAGTGCCAGGGAGCCCACCATCTTGCAGAGGGGCTTCCCTTAAGTTCATGATCTCTGAGAAGGGCCCAGTGAGAGGTGATGCGGGTGGAGGGCGGGTCCCCTCTCTCTGGTGGGAGACACTAGAGCACATGTGTACCTGCTGGGGACGACCGGGAGGGAGGGAGAGACGGGTGATGGGGGACAGGGGGGTAGGGGAGGGACAAAGTCCTTGGGGAGGGAGGATGGACAGGGTCCCAGCACGCGGGGAGGGGAGCAGGCACTGGCCCAACCCTGCAGGGAAGAAGACAAAGACAGCGTGGAGACTGGTGATGGGGGAAGAGGACTCCACCTCCTCAGGGAAGGATGGGCCAGGCACACTGCGGCGGGTGCGTGCGTGACGGTGGAGCAGGGGCTGGAATTACTGTCTTAGAGAAAACGAGCCGAACTCTGCACCGTCTGGAGTCACGGGCAGGTAAGCGCGAGGTTCAAATCCACAGGCTTCTTAGCACCAACTGTGGTCCTGAAAGTCCTTTCTCCACTAAAAAAATCAGGGCTTCGTGGAGAAATGATTCATTTCAGGCTGAGGAGCAGGAAATGTGCAAGAGGAGCCTGCCGCTGCCACACCAGAAGGCAAGGAGCCGGTCAAAGACCAGGGGTGGCGTCCAGAGGGAACACTGAGCACAGCAGGGCTAAAGCCGCCCTGGACGGGGACACAGCAAATGTGCTTCCACTCGAATAGGAGCTCGTAGTGCGAGTTCAACGACTAAGAAAATTGGTCACCGTTGGAGGGTACAGTGAACCAATTCACTGAGTTCGAAACAGCTCATTATGTGAACACGAGTAAATAAAGGAAAAGAACTCTGTTCTACAAGCTTTGTTTGTTACTCTTAGTAGGTGGGGATTCTCTGCTAATAGAATTTGAGTCCCCAGTGGAGGAGGAATGATGGAATAGGACGGAGCTGTTTGGAGGATTACGGGTTGCACTGACGGCCAGTGGCTGCTACATGACAAGGAGGACGTCAGAGGTACAGACACCTCAGGGACACACTCAGCAAATCCAGGGGCGGAGGAGTGCTGGGCACGCAACCTAGTTTTTCAACAAGCAGATGGCGAGGGGAAAACAGAAATGGAGGGAAACCGTCTATTAAAAGGGGTTTACGTGTGTGAATCACAAACTGTGGGAAGCAGCTTAGGACATTTAGGAGACAATTGGAAATGTGAACACTCACTGAATATCTGCTACTATTGAATAATTATTGTTTAGATACTGTTAAATAATTAATAATGACACCAGTGTGCAGGGTTACGCAGTCGCTTTACTTAGCTTCTAGGTCACGCTGGGACGGGCCAGCACTCAGGGGACCAGCTCGGTTCGGTGCTGGTGTCTGTGTAGTGAGCACCAAGCTTACTGTAGCCTCTGCCCTGAAGTGTGTGTGTGTTGGGGGGACATAGTCAACAGAGTGGGGGTGGGATTGGCAAGTGGCACCTCACAGTTGCGCCTGCTCCTTACTTCCCGAGCTTTCGGTCCTTAACTCCTCTGACCCCACCTCCAATCCTCGCACCCACCCTGAGGGCGGGGGTGGGGGTGGGCAGGTGCTGCGAGGTGAGGAAAGCAGGCGGGGTGGGCGGGTCAAGGTGACCTATTGGCAGGTCTAGAGACAGGGCCTCAATCTCTCCAGGACAGCACCCCTGACCTCCACGGAAGCTAGTAAAAGGCGACTTACCCAGCGCTGTCCGCTCCCCGGGCGTCCTCGCTCCACCTGAGAGGTGGGTATTATAAACCCGCTTCCCCGCAGGCAACCGAGGCAGAGCGAGTGCCAGGGACCCGCCCAGGGTCGCCGCCCAAGTGGATGAAAGAGGGAGGCGCGGCCGCCGGCCCCAGCCCCGCGGGCTGCCCATAAAAGGCGCGGCGCTCCAGGTCCGGCCCCTCGGGCACTCCGGGCCTCTCGCGCGCAGGAACGTGTGGAATCTCCTCCGG
>NW_005871173.1:3377340-3393540 GCF_000147115.1 Myotis lucifugus
CGATCGGTGAGTGCCCGCGACCCCCGGGCGGGGCTGCCGCGGAGACGGGGAGACCCGGCGCCCCCTCCCCCAGGTGACCCGCCCCGGGGCGGTGGCGTGAGGCTGGGCGCGGCGGGTTTGAATGAAGGGACGCGGGGACCCGGGGCACTGCTGGCCGGGCCGTGCGCGGCGGCCCCAGCCGCTCCTGAGCCTCAGCCCGGCTCCCCTCTGCGCGCCGGGCGCGGGTTCGGTTCTCGGTTCTCCCAAAGCCGCCTCCGGCCTTTGATGCCCGCGCGCCGGCCTCGGTACCGGCCCCGGAGGACCCGCGGGCTGGGTTAGGCGCCAGCTGGGCCAGGTGCCCGGCGCGCTTTCTTTGCACTTGTTGGTGAAACGCTTTGGCTTGTGTTGCCAGCTTCGCTCCCGGAGGGGATGGGGCAACATCACCGTAACACAGACGCGGAGCAGCCCCGCTGCCACCCTGAGAGTCACTGGGCGCAGTGGAGCCGGCTGGACCCCTGGGGACCCTACGAGTGAGCCGGCACCTTGTCCCTCCCCAGCAGCCCTCAGCTCCTGCAGGCGCATTCCAGCGGCTTCTCTGGTGGGACCCAGCCGCCTCCTAGCTGGTCTTCCCCTTCCCCTGCTGATGGCACCTTTGCCTCGTGTCCATGCTTGGGGGAGAGGCCTCAGTGCTGCAAAGGATAGAGCTGGAGGCCAATGTCCTTCCTGACGCCGCCTTTAATGTTGGGTGTCTTGAGTTAGAGGCCAAGCCGGTACGTTTATAGAGGGCTCCAGGAAGTCTTTAGGCTGGCACTGTGCCAAGGACTTTAGAGACAACCTCGTTCATTTTCACAATTCAACCAAAGAGCTATTGTCATCCCCATGTTACAGATGAGTAAACCGAGGCCTGGAGAGGCTAAGAAACTTGCTTGCCCAAGTGACACGCCTGTGCCCGACCCCTGCGTGGCTGTTCTGGAATCATGGACCCCTGGTCCCTTGCTTTGTGGCTCACATTCTTAGGTAGCACCAAAGAGTGAAACCAGGTAGGACTGTGAGAACTCTGAACTTGAAAGCTGGAGACTGGGCTTCCAGCTGGTGTCCAGCTGCTCCGTCTTCCCTTGTTCGTAGCTAAACAGGATGGTCACTTGTCCTGTAGGTGGCGGGGGCCAGTGCGCTCATTTCCATGACACTGTATAAAGTCTCTCATCTTTTCTTCACATTTGTGGGCCTCGGTTCTTCAGTTAGGATCCACATCTTGGAAGGACTGTCTCTTCCAGTTCCACTTCCCCAGTGATTTTATCACAGCCGTGGGCAAACTACGGCCCGCGGGCCAGATCCGGCCCATTTGAAATGAATAAAACTAAAAAAAAAAAAAAGACCGTACCCTTTTATGTAATGATGTTTACTTTGAATTTATATTAGTTCACACAAACACTCCATCCATGCTTTTGTTCCGGCCCTCCGGTCCAGTTTAAGAACCCATTGTGGCCCTCGAGTCAAAAAGTTTGCCCACCCCTGTTTTATCAGCATATAGTCATGGGCTTGTTTTCCATCACCTGCTTTCTGAAATGATGTCTCCAGTTTTGTCAGAACCATAAATGTGCAGCGAATCGTGGATTAAACGATTATCAGGTTACTCCAATTTGTGCTCGGTCCTGAAAAGTCCAAGTTTGGTCATTTGCGAAGGTCTGGTGAGAAAACCACAGAAATTTCCACTCCATTTTAGATGTCCACTTCATACCGCACTTATCAGAGCCGAGAGATTGATTTCATGGTACAAAACTGTTGCTTCATCAAAGAGATGAAAACATCCTGTGGTTGAATTACACCACGAAGCTAGAGTCGTACACATTGGAGTTCCTTTGCAGCCCCTCGGGGAAAATAGACTTTATTTTTTCAAAAGTGAAGATTTAAAAATGATTAATGAAAATAATGTGCATATTTCCCATTTGGAAATTAAGTTGGGGCTAACATACATGTACAGGGTGTCCCCAAAAAATGTATAGACACACTTTAACAGCCGATAGCTCAATTTCGAAAATGAAATGCATTTTAATAAACACTGCCTTTATAATTACCCAAAGTGTGTGTATACACTTTGGGGAGCCACCCTATGCATTACATTGGTGATTACAACACAGTGGGTTCTAGCGAGAGTGTAATGAAGGGAATGGCACATCCCCTACTCAGGTGCCACCCACACTTGTCACTTAACCTGGCATTCATGTTTCCGTAGACCTTGGGCTGAATACTTAATTTTTAAAGTCTGTTTTTCTTAAATTAAGTGCGACTATTTTTAAAAAAGCAGTGTGGTGCCTGGCTGGTGTGGCTCAGTGGTTGAGCGTCAACCTGTGAACCAGGAGGTCACGGTTCAATTCCTGGTCAGGTCACATGCCCGGGCTGTGGGCTCAATCCCCAGTGTGGGGCGTGCAGGAGGCAGCAGATCAATGATTCTCTCTCATCATTGATGTTTCTATCTCTCTCTCCCTCTCCCTTCCTCTCTCTAAAGTCAATAAAAATATACTTAAAGTTTTTTTAAAAAAGTAAATAAATGCAGTGTGGCATTTGGAGGTATTGCTGGTCCTGAGGACTGTGAGAGCCTCCGTTGCTCAAAAGTTGTTGTCTTAGACTTTAAAGGATCCTAAACATGCCCCGAGCAGCCAGAATGGCTCTGAACTAGAAACTTCTACCTGTGTTCCAAAGGCCCAGCTTGTTGGCTTTCCTTTCCTTGACCAGATAAAGAATGCTTTCATTTGTTTTCCTTAGAACAGAGGTTCTCAACCTTCCTAATGCCGCCACCCTTTAATACAGTTCCTCATGTTGTGGTGACCCCCAACCATAAAATTATTTTCGTTGCTACTTCGTAACTGTAATTTTGCTACTGTTATGAATCGTAATGTAAATATCTGATATGCAGGATGTATTTTCATTGTTACAAATTGGACGTAATTAAAGCATAGTGATTAATCACAAAAACAATATGTAATTATATATGTGTTTTCCGATGGTCTTAGGCAACCCCTGTGAAAGGGTTGTTCGCCCCCCAAAGGGGTCGCGACCCACAGGTTGAGAACCGCTGCCTTAGAAGGTTGCAGTGTCTGCTTTTGTGTGGGACAGCACACCTGTGGCAGCTGGCCGCGCTGGTGGCGGGACCCTGACCACCCACCCTTTCCATGAGGTTCAGGGATAGGCAGCTTCCTTTTTCACTCCAGCTGTGGTTCCCAGTGATGGGTCTGCCCAGAGGGCAATGAGAGGCCAGGGGGCCTTTAGTGGAGGGTTTATTCCCATGTGGGTAGTGACTTCTCCCTGGCCTCGGGGTGGCCCTAGCTCAGCTCTTTGGCAGATGCACGTTGCTGCTGCTTTTATGGGGAGCAGCAGAAGGGCTGGGTGTGGGGGGGCTGCCAGCCAGTCACCAGTAAGCACAGCTCTTCTAAGCACACCGACCCCCATAAGGACCCTAACTTGGAAAGGCCTCTCTGAGGAAGGGGCTCACGACTGGACAGTGTTTTCAGGCGCTGCTGGGAGACAGCCAGCTGCTTGAATTGGGTTGTGAGTTTAGGAAAAACTAATAATGACCCTTGGATGGTGGATCGAGGGGTCCAGCCCTTCCGTTCCAACATGACTGCAGGGGTCCCCACATCAGGCTCTGGCCGGCAGGAAAGGGCACGCCCCAGTTCCTGCTGCTGCAGGAATTCCCTGGAGCCTCTGTCTTCAATGTGGATCAGTGGGAACAGGAATTCCAGGGGCAACCAGCCCAACGTATCGGCTCCTGTTTCCAAGGTGTTTGTCAAGTTTTCTCGGTGGCCTGATTGACGACAGGGACTTCTCAGGTACAGCGGAAGCGGAGCAATTCCCCGTGGCCCACAGAATTAGGGCACAGTTTCGTATTTGCCCCCTGGGACAAAAAGTCCTTGCTGTCCTTGTCTGTGTCTCCAGACTCAGTGTGGACAAGACGGAGGGAAACGTGCCTGCTGTGCATGGATTTCGTCCACCGCCAGCGCCAGCCCCAAGGCTCCGAAGTTCAGGGTTCTCCAAACAGCCCAGAGGGCGGTCCCCCAGTGCCCCTGCGTCTGCACCTGCGTCTGCGCCAGCCCGGCCCCACCCCTGGCTTGCTGCGGAGAGGGGGTGGGGGTGGGGAGGGGGCTTGGGAGACTTCATTAATTAGTGAGTGTTGTCCCTAAATGACCTGGAGCTTCTGGGGGAGAAGTTTCTATGTAAACACCGCCGGGTTTTCCCAGCTGCTGAGCCCTGTAGAGGCCACAGTGTCTGCTTTGTTTGAACTGGGGAGGTGGCCCCGGGGCCAGGCGGCTTCCTCTGAGCTGTTGCCTCACTCCCTTTCCAGGGCTCAGTGGCCTGGGTTTACTTGGTCAGTGGCTGGAAGTTTGACCTGCTTAAGAGCACCTGGGAGGGTCACACGAGTGGCCATGCCCTCATTGCTCCGGGTAAAGAGAGGCGCCGGGGGGCCAGCGGGCTCCAGGCCCCGGCCGGGCCAGCTCAGCCGCAGATGCCTGGCGGCCTGCCTGGCTCCAGTGAGTCCTTCCTGGTTGTAGGTTTGTTCAACACAATGTTTACAAAATGCAAGCCGGGTTAGCGTGGCTTCTACCTGTGGTTTTGGTAGCTCACTGGTCGGAACGTGATTTCAAATCTCGCCGGGCTGCTTTTTGATGCTTTAACCTTTAATTGTGAAAATTTAAAAATATGCACGAGAGTGGAAGGAAAAATTAATTTTGAGTGCCTGTCACTCAGCCTTGATAATTATCAATGTATTTCGAATCTATGTCACCCAGGCCTGTCTTTTTTATGAGCAATGACTCTTCTAAAATTTAGTTGGTTCAACACCAAGCAAGAGTTTGGCTTGGCTCCCCCAGCCCAACTTGCACTTGTGGGCGCAAGTTCTAATGTACTGGACAGATTTCCACCTGACCAACAGCAGAAATGGTGGTGCGGATTGATCCTGAGATTTTGGCCAAGATACGTTTTTAGAAGCAAAGTGGTCGCATGAGAAGAGTAAACTACAGCCTAGAAAGCGACAGTCGTAGGGGAGGACCGCCATGGGCTCGGAGCGCGGTCTGCTCCTGGGCCGCGGAGGAGGCCCTGCCCTGCCCCGCTCACCGGCTGAGGCGTGGGCTGAGGGCCGGGTCCACCCGTGTTTGTGCAGCCCCGTCTGGACCACACTGCAGGTTTGCAGGACCCTGGAGCCTCCTGACACAGGGTGTCCCTGCTTCAGGCTGCTCAGGTCTCTTCCCGGGGCCCCGGGGTGGGGGTGTGGCGAGGGTCCCGGGTCTGGGAGGAACTGTGGCGTGGGTCCCGGGTCTGGGAGGAACCGGGGTGTCCTCAGGAGTGTGCACCAGGCCCCCAGCAGGGTGGTATGAAGCCGGACAGGGGAGGTCGGTGAGGTGCTGGGGGCGCTGGGACGCTCCCCCACTGGCCCTGCCGTTCTTCGTGGGGTATCTTCTCAAACTAAGAGGATAGAACATATTTTGTTTAATAGTTTGTTAGCTCGATTTCAAACTTAAAAATAGTTTGACCTGTGGGGTCCAGGCTCCATTGTGCAGACTGTGAAGCAGGTAAGTGTTGGACTGGTGTCATCTGCAGGCTTCCTCGACTTGGGGGAGAGGTTCTGAGTGTGTGTGCTGGGCGCCCTGTTTGCTTGTCCTGGGGGGCTGGGGTGGGGGGCTCTGGCAAGTGGGTGGACTTACCGCGCTCTGCACCTGAGGTGGGCCCTGGGCCCCGGTGTGGGCCTGGTGCTGAGCCGGGCACCTCAGCAAAGGGCCCAGCTGGAAGGTGGTGCCTTTGCCAGGTCTGGGGAGTGGGGGGGCGCAGGGGGCAGCAGGCAGTGCTGCTGGCGTGGGGAGCTCGGCGGGTTGCCATTTGCTTGTAGACAGTTTCCTGGTTCAGAAATGACTCAGGGCGGGAGGAGGAGCCACTCAGCACAGTCGTGGGGGGGGGGGGGGGCAGCTCCTCCCGTGGCCCAGTCTGTGGCAGCAGCTCCAAAATACAAATTTGAGGCTTAAACATAAGGCAGTTTCCTGAGGATGTGGGACTCTCCCAGAGAGGATTCAGTAATATCATAGGAGCTGGTGCCTGGTGCTATTCTGGCCTCTGTGCCACTTCTGGCCGCCTCCTTCCCGAGGCTGGGACTCTCCTGTCTTTTGAAGCAGCGTGAGGCCTCCATGTGGGATTGAGGAGTGGGGTGGGGAGGGCGGGTGTTCACGCAGGACTGATGGTTCCACCGCCTGTCAAGGTCCAGGGTTAAGGTGAGCATCTCTGTGTGACGCTGCCTTTCTTTCTTTCTTTTTTTAAAAAAATTATTTTTATTGATTTCAGAGAGGAAGGGAGAAGGAGAGGGAGACAGAAACATCAATGATGAGATAGAATCACTGATCGGCTGCCTCCTGCATGCCCCACAATGGGGATCGGGCCTGCAGCCCAGGCATGCGCTGTGAGCGGGACTAGAACCGAGACCTCCTGGTTCATAGGTCAATACTCAACCACTGAACTACACCGGCTGGGCCGCCGCGCCTTTCTGTTGTCACTTGTGTTGGACGCATTCCTGATTGGTGCTAGACCACTTCCCTGTCCTCAGGCCTGACCCAGAAGGAGCGATGCCACCAAGCTCCTTCACCTGTGTGTGCCCCGCCTCTCCGCAGCAGAGACGGGACCTGAATCCTGGCTCTGGCGCCTCGTGCTGGTCTGTGTTGGGGGAATTGACTTAACCCCTGGAGACCGCAGAATCCTAACGTGCAAACAAATGAATGAAAACCCGAATTGCCTTTCTGCTCTTGAGATTCCTTGTGTCTTAAAAAAAAAAAAAAAAAAGCTTCAACACTAAGCATAAGCAAATAAGAAACACCGTACTCCACACACCTAGTTAACATTATAAGGATTAAGAAGTACAAATTGGCAGTTACAGAATAGTAAAGGGGTGTAAAGTACAGGGAAGGCAGTGAGTGAAATTGTAATAACTGTGTGTGGTGTCAGACCGGTACTAGATCTATCAGGTGATCACTTCGTAAGTTACATAAACATCTAGTCACTATGTTGTACACCTGAAACTAATATAATATACATCAACTATAATTGAAAAATAAAAAATTATTAAAGTAAAAAGTCACACACACATACACACACACACACACCCAATACCCAGAAATTTGAATCTTAGGAGAAATGATCTGGCAACGTAAAATCCACAATGGCTCAGATCTAAGTCTGAACTTACCTTAGGAAACTGATGCTATGCATTTTTAATTGGATGCTTATGAATTAATTAAAATGCATGAGAATATTTGTCCTTACCTATATTCTGCTCCTTAGCTATAACCAGCAACAACAACAACAAAAAAAGTTTAAAAGCCGAAACAATTTAAGTGTGAATTAGGGACACAGAGTACGTATTTATTAAGATAGCATAAACCATGCTAGTTCAGTAGTTGCTTTAGCTCGTTCTTATTAATATGCATCGCTGTCCGTCAACTGCCTTTCATCCTGCTGCGTGACTTTTGTTAATAATTCGGCGTGGAGTGGGGGCTTTGCGAGTCCGGGCACGTGCGGTCCTTTCTCATCTGTTCTGACTGACTGGCTGCATGGCCTGAGCTTCAGCGTGAACCTCACCCGTGGCTGATAAACATTCCACGTTGGAAAACGCCTTCCACGGAGCAGACGGTTCTCCGCAGCTCCTGCTGCCGATTCGGCATAACTGCGCTCAGGCGTGGCCCAGCCGGCTCCTGGCAGCGAGGGGCGAGCCGAGTGCTGTCACAGGTGCCCGGCCAGCAGAACCGTGTCCCGGCCCTTTCAACAGTGGGTTTCTTGTTATTTAAATGGTGTGGAGAAAGGAAGGAATATTGGAAGCCGGCTGGCCATAGCGTGCCACCTGCCCAGGCCTAGCCAGGCCCTCGTAACAAGATCAGGGGCATAGAGTCTGCTTGTCTTGTCACCGAGACCACCGGGAGGGCGTGGCCCCTGGACCAGGATGGGGGGGCGGCTAGGAGGGGGGTCAGACACATCTTCCTGGGTAGCATGGGAGGGCCAGCGATGGAGCTGCAAGAATGGAATCCAACGTTGAAGTTTTGTCTCTTACGTGGACAAATAGAATCTTCTAGTTCTCTCTTTCAAGGGCTACTGGCCTCTTTCTCCAGCCAGACTACAAAGCAGTGTGTGGGGTGAGGACTGAGAGATTTATCTGGTCGCATAAATTGATTTTGATCGGAGCTCTATCTATCTGTCTATTTAAGATTTGCTATTTATCGATGGGAAGAGGTATCATTTTCATTAGGATGTTAAAAATATTGGCAGTTGACCCCAGGGAGCCTGTGATGGGGACGGAGGGGAAGGCCTAGCCTCGGTGCCAGTTCTGGGGGGGCTCCTCCAGCTGTGGTGTGTGTGTGTGTGTGTGCGCACGTGCGCGCGTGAACTCCCCTTCCACGGCCTCACCCCACCCCACCCAGACACTTTTCCTAATTCTCCATGTGGACTGGAGGCTGCCCCAGAGAAGGGCTGGTCACGGCTTTTATCTGACTTGCATGGAAGTAATAAAATGTTTGATTCAACCACAGAGCTGTGCTTGTACCCCGACAGCACAGGAGCCAGTGACATAGGACAGCATACAAGAGGGGAGAAATTACAGGGAGATTCCGTCGCCTGCAGAGGCTCCCCACCTCGGGGTGTGGGGGGTCTGACTTCCACAGCACCACCACCCCCCTCCCCCGCCAGGTTCAGTTTGCTGTTGGGAAAATGAGGTTCCTGAGAGCTTATTAGGATTTTGTCTTAGGAGAGACCACACCCAGGGGGAGAAGTTGAGGAGCGACCTCTGAGGTGGGGGCCTGTCGAGGACGGTGTGGGCCTTCGGTGGGCTCACCCCCTTCCTCCTGGGCCTCCAGGGGTCCCCCCTGTGGCTCTGTCTCCCCCTCCTGAATGCCCTCAGGTCTCTGGGTGCAGATGATAAGGTGTAGACATAGACAGTCCGGGAGACACCCTGAAGTAGCCGTGCCTGCAGTGACGTCATGCCTGGCATTTGTCGGCCCTCCAGGAGACAGACAGACAGACAGACAGACACACACACACACGCACGCACGCACGCACGCACGCACACACGCACACACAGGCACAGCAGCCGGGAGAAGAGGGGAAGCGAGGCTGGGAAATGCTGACGGCTGGGGGAGCGGCTGATAGGCACTCGTCCATTAGACTCGGGGAAGCAGTAAGCTGGCTGCTCTTCCAGCACCGTCCGTAGCTTTCCCAGACGTCGTCATTAGCCCACTAGAGTGTGTGATGGGAAACAGATTCCACTCCCAGGGACAGCCGTTTCTGGGAATAAACATAATTAAAAAACCTAAGGCCTCGTAGAAGAAAGATATAAACTTCAGTGAAGCACCACATTTTTGGGATGGGAACATCAACAATGTGAACGTATTAGTTCTCCAATTAATCTAAAAATGCAAGTGTCTGAGTAAAATCCAATGAAATTCCCATTAAAGCTTCATGCGCCGATTTTAATGTCTGTCTGGGAATCTCTCCCCACCCCCCCCACGGAAATGCCTTCTCATCGCAGTCCCCCCATTTTGGTTAATGGCAGCCCCCATGGGCGGGGCAGGCGCTCAGGACACGGACCTGTGAGTGATCCTAGACCCCTGTCTCCCGCAGCCCCCTCCAGCCCACCTGCACGGCCAACCGCTCTCCTCCAAATACATCTGAATCCGCCACTTCCCCTGCGCTGCCCGCATTAATCCCACCACTGCCCTCTCTCGCTGGTCACCACCTGGCAGGTGTCCAACTGCCACCCCTGGAGCCTCCCCTGGAGGCCCGCACAGTGGCCTCGTCACTCACGGTGGCCACACCTAGTGGCCTCGTCACACACGGTGGCCTGATCCAGCCTGCACACCCTGCGTCCACTGTCCGCTCTTTCTCCAGCCTCGCCTCCCCCTGCCTGGGCTCACTCCCCTTCACTGGGTGGGTCCTGCCTTAGCACCTGGCCTCTTGCTGTGTCCTCCGCCCCATGCTCTTCCCCCAGATCCTGCCTGGCCGCCACCTCCTCATTCAGGCCTAGCTCAGCGACTTCGGGGAGACTTCCCCCAGCAGGACCAGCCCATGGCCTCCACGCCCCAGCCCTATCTGTCCCAGCATCTGCTTTCTGGTCACTTATCCCCGGGATGACCTTCTTCGATTGCTTGCATCGTCTGTGGCTGTGAGAATGCAGGCTCCTTGGAGCAGGGTGCTGTGCGTTATGTGTGTCCCCAGAACATGCTCAGGGCCTAACCCCTGGTAGCTGAGTGTGACTGTATTTAGAAATGGGGTCTTTGCAGACCTAACCAAGATGTAACGTAGGGTAAGGTCACCCTGGAGCAGGTGGGCCCTTCATCCACGGGACACAGGCTGGCGGAGGAGCCGGGTCCCGGGGCCGCTAGTGCTCTTCCCAGAGCCCTGAGCATTTTGTGAAAATTCATGGAGCCGTATACTTAGGATTTGCTCGTTTCTTTCTATCTGTGTTATACCACAGTTACAAAAACATTTCTCAAACCCATCAGGCTTCCTTCCTGTATGACTTCCGAGCTTTGTGCTTTGGTTAGAAAGACTTTTCATGCCATCGAACTGTGAAAGCTTCTCCGATGTTTTCTTCTAACACTTTGAAAAGTTGGGTTTCTTTACACTGAACTCCTAAAGGCCTCTGGGACGTATTCTAATGCAGGACATAGCGTGGGCTCTTTCCCTTCCCAACGGGAACCTGACTGTGCAGTCTCCAGATCACACTGCTTACGGCGGAAATGACCTTACCTGGCGAATTGCTTCTGCGGAGGAGGAGCCATAAATGAATGAAAACGTGGACAGGGCACCAGCTCAGTGCCTCCTGAGGGTGACAGCTGGCACTGGGCGACCCTGGTGAACCCTCAGATCTCCCCTTTGGGGTTTTGTAAGGGAGATGGGGCTCCTGTGGGCACGAGGCTTGAAGCTGGGGAGAAGCTAGTTGCCAATATGGTAATTCTCAAAAGGAAAAGTGCCAGTGGCCACCCTGCCGGCTCTGCCTTGTGCCTGCCTGGTCATCAGCGGTGGACGGCTGAATGCCGACTCTGTCCTGTTTCTTGCCGTCTCCTGTGATGCAGGCGGCGAGGCCCTGGTGACAAGCAGTGCTCTCTCTTAGTCACCTTCCCTCCTGGCCCACAGCCAGCCCTCACACCTGTCCTGACCCTCAGGCTGACCCCTTTCCCAGGAGACGGGCGCCCGCAGGCCTCCAGACAAGCCCGGATTTGCCTGCCCTCCACGGGTCACACCTGCTCAGTGCTGGGAACGTGAGGGCAGGGCTCGGGCTTGAGGCTGAACAACAGCTGTGGCGGGACCCGGAGTGGCGAGGACCAAGGCATCCTCGCTGCTTCTGCTGTCCCTCAGAACCCTGCCAAGAGCTAGTGTGGGCTCCAGGCCTTCCCGCCATCCTCTCTGCCCCCGTATCTTGCTCAGCCTGGATCCATGGCGTCGCTCCCCCTCTGCACAGTCTCTCAACCCCAACCCCACCTCCTTCCCGATGGGAAAGGGTCGTCCACGCGTGCTGTCTCCACTCCCCTCCTCCTGTTCTCCGCTGATGCAGGGCCAGCCAGGCCGTGGACCACGCCCCTAAAGCCCTTCATCAGCATCCCCAGAGACCTCCGCCTTGGCTCCCAGCAGCATCGCCCAGGTGACCCCACCTCCTTCCTGAGGCGATGGTTCTCCTGGTCCTGTCCCTGTCTTCCTGCCGTTTCCGGGTCCTAGAGCTACACCCAGCACACAGTGGAGTGAAGGAGTTGAGGTGTGAAAGGGGGTGACTTTCCCCTTCCTGCCGGCTTTCTCCCTGCTTCTCATGTAGCGTAAGAGGAGTATATAGCTCACACTACACGGCTTCTGAAGAGGCGTGCATGTGCGTGTGCGTGTGTGCGCGTGCAGAGCACACGCATGGAAATAGGGCGTCTGTGGGAGGAAGGACGCACTGAGGTGAGGTTGCCGCAGAGCTGGGCGGGGCCCTCAGGTGGAGGGTGACCTGCATAAGGAAGAAGAGAGGGCCAGTACCCAGAACTGGTTTGGCTGGTCCCTTGGTGAAGAAACTGGAAAAGAAGCTGGGAGTGGAGCCTCCAGCACTGAGGGGCCTGGGCCTAATTTGTTAGTCACAGGAAGCAAACTGGAGGCTGGTTGTAGGAGGAAGTGCCACACCCGGCCTTGGTCCAGCAGGAGCCCCGGGGGCAGGGGAGGGACTGAGGCCCAGGAGTGAGATCCGGGCCAGGCCTCGAGCCATGGCCCAGAAGGACCTACCTCTCTCTCCTTCTCTGAAATCAATAAAAAAAGAAATAAGTAAAATAGCATGTGCACATTTGTAGACAAACGGGGGAATCTGCGCTTCCTTCTTATTCCTTGTTGGGTGGGAGGCCCTCGGCCACCCAGCCCTCCTGACACTGCCCGTCCTAAGGTGTGAGGACTGCTGATCGGGGTTTGAGTCTTGTCCCTGATCTGCCGGAAGTATATGCATCTCGTATCAGTGCCAGATTAGCCCCTGGATTCCCGCTTTTTAAAGAAAACAAAAAAAAAACCTCAGCTGTAAGTCTCCGTGTCCAGCTCTGCACTCGAGCCCTCTTGTCCGAGGAGCCGGCCATTTCCTTCGGCCGAGTAACCTCAGCCCCTGCTGATCCCGACCTAGCGCAGGGTGGGGTGAGGGCCTGCCCCTGCCCCTGCCCTGCCCCGCAGATGTTTTTCCAGCTGTGGCCACAGCAGAGGATGAATTTGCCTCTATTTTCTCTGGCGCTGAGCACAGCTTGGCGGGAGGCAGTCCATTTGCTTAGGTCATGCTTTTTCGAGGACCCTCCCCCTGGCTGTCCTGTGGGGGCTGGACATGTGGGTGGGGGAGGGAGTGGGAGGGCAGGAAAGTTTGAGACCCCTCCCCCTGGCTGTCCTGTGGGGGCTGGACATGTGGTCGGGGGAGGGGTGGGGAGGGCAGGAAAGTTTCTGGCGCTGGCCTGTCTGCCTGGTGGCTTTGTCTGGCTCTCCAGCTTCAGTTTCAGACCCATGTTTTGCTTTGCACTGCGCTTAGCAACGCTCCGCAGCCTCTGCCTGGGGAGGGCCATTGTCCTTCGGAAGAGCTGCTGCAGCTCCGAGCTGATAACTCGGGAGGAGGAGCCCCAGCCAGTCTGCGCGAGCTCAGCGCGAGACGCGAAGGAGGCGGTGACCTTGATCTGGATGATCCCAGCCTCCTGAGACCCTGAAACACAAGAGGGTGGTTTAATATTCTGCACAGGAATGCAGCGCAGATGCACCTCGGGCTTGGGCTGTCCGCATTGTTAACTGACCTACTTGTTTTTCTGACCTGTGGGCTGGGCTCTGCTGGAATTTCCTTATGGCACGTTATTGTGGAAAATGTTATGAAAGGAAAAAAAAGAAAATATTATGAGAGAAAGAAGCGCGTGTGGTTGGACTGAGTATTGACGGGGACCGGTGCTGCTGGTCAGGAGCACGGCCGGCCTGCCCTGGGGGACGAAGCAGACCCGCTCCCGGGCGCCTGCCGCGCCCTCTGAGGCCAGTGCAGCCTCGGGATGTCTGACCGCAGAGCTTTGTCCTGGGAACCGGACCGTGGCCACGTGTGCTCTGCCCGGGGCCAGCCACTGGTTCCCTGCAGGCCTCTCAAGTGGGGGCTCCTCCACTCAGCCCCCTGCACCAGGGTGGGGTGTGTGTCCCCGAGTCTCCTCTTCCCCCTCCAGACCCTCCTTCCCTCCCCCATAAAAGCACTCAACTTGGAGCCTCATGCACAGCGCCCACCAGGAGGTCTGTCCAGGCTCCTCCAAGCATCCAAACCGCCAGCACCCCCCTGGGATCCTGACCGGAACCCAGCTCGCTGGCGGGGTGTCTGGAACATTCTCCTCCAGAGGCGCCCAGTAAGCCCTGTGAGACCCCAGCACGTGCTCACCTGCGTGGAGGCCAGGCCATGCTGCTGGGGAGTCTCACGTCCAGGATCTGTGTCAGGGCCGAGCTCCAGGGTCTCAAAGGCCAGCCCCCAGGGGCCCCAGTGCTATGGTAGTTAGTTCACTTGTGGATTCTCTCCGTCCAGATCCTCTACCAGTCGCGTCTTTTTTATTTTATTTTTTATTTCAGAGAGGAAGGGAGAGAGAAAGATAGAAAACATCACAGTGGTCTGGCCCTTTAAATACAGTTCCTCATGTTGTGACCCAACCATATAATTATTTTCGTTGCTACTTCATAACTGTAATGTTGCTACTGTGATGAATCATAATGTAAATATCTGATATGCAGGATGGCCTTAGGCGACCCCTGTGAAAGGGTTGTTCGACCGCCAAAGGGGCCGCGACCCACAGGTTGAGAACCGCTGATCAATGATGAGAGAGAGTCATTGATCGGCTGCCTCCTGCACACCCCACACTGGGGATCAAGCCTGCAACCCAGGCATGTGCCCTGACCAGGAATTAAACCGTGGCCTCCTGGTTCATAGGTCGACGCTCAACCACTGAGCCACGCCGGCTGGGCCAGTCAGGTCTATTTTTATCATAAGCCATGTTGTCTAATAACATAGACAACTTTTATCAGGTTACCATGGAAACAGGGCTAGAAAGTAAACCGAAGGTCAAATGCTCCAGCAGCTGTGTTAACCCTTTGCCCACACATATCCAGAACCACGTCACCTGCCGCTCTCCTTGAACTTGCCGGGTCCTCCTCTGTCCGTCTCCCCGAGGATGAGTCCTGCCCTCACGCTTGGTCCCTTCAGTGGCCTTGATGGTCCTTTGAAGACCTTGGCCTCCAGTTCCCTGACCTGCCCTCCTCCAATGAGTGTGTCCTCCGCCCTGGCTCAGCCACTCCCTCCGCCATCAGTGTCAAACACCCATCTCTGTCTTCTCAGCTCATCCCTCAGTAATTCCCCAATTCCAACTGTCTTTGGCCCTCCTGGGACTTCGACCCTTGAACCTGCCACCTCTGCACAGCCCCCTCCTGCCCCTGCACCCTCCGCCCTCTTCGCCTGCTCACTCACCCACCCTGCCTTGCACTCTCCCCTCTCCCTCTCCTCCTTCTGTCCCCTCCTCCCCTGGCTCTTAGCTGGTGGAGTAGCTTCTGGTTGCACTGAGGAAGTGGAAGCAAGCAGGAGAGAATTTCCACAGTTACCCGCCCACCCGCATCTGTCCCTTCTCTCCTGTTAGCCGTGGACCGACTGTCTGAGTTTCAGGCGACCCCCACCCCGGGAATCCATCGACCTACTCCAGGGCATGGCTCCAGCGGAAGCTCCCTCTCCTGCCGCATCAGTTTTTACCTCCCTCGGACCATGTCTAGTGTGTGCAAGCTGGGTGCTACCCCATCTTAGAGAAGCCTTCAGGCCTCACTGTCCTCTCCACAGCCTCCCCCTCTCTCCTCTACACACACACACACACACATACACACACACACATGCGCGCACATGCACACACACAGAGTTCCTCAAAGAACTGTCTCACCCTGGCCGGTGTGGCTCAGTCGGTTGGAGCATCATCCCGTGCACCAAAAGGTGGCAGGTTCAATTCCCGTTCGGGGCACTTACCAGACTCAGCCAATCAATATTTCTTCCTCACATCGATGTTTCTCTCTCTCTCTCCCCCCCTTCCTCTCTCTCTAAATTGAAATATATATATATCCATCCTTAGGTGAGGATTTAAAAAAAAATATTTTTGTCTCTGCTCACTGTCTCCATTTCTCTCTGCTCTTTATTACGGTTTTGCCCGTCAGCTGTTCTGAAAGTGCTCCTCGGTGACTCCAGGACATTAGCAGCTCTGACCCCCCACCCTCCTGCCTCTTGCCTCATCCCTCCCAGGCTTCCAGGGCACCGAGCACTCCCGGTGCCTGGTCTCCTTGCATCTTTCTGGCCGTGTCTCTTCCGTCTCCCTGGCCTTTAAACGCACCGTCCCGCAGCCTCACCCCCAGTGACCTCCCCAGCCTCACCACGATAAATACCTCCTGTTTGCTGGGGAACCCGGGTGTGAGGTCAGCCGGACTTCCATCTGGGCTTGATGGGCTCTGGGCCTCGCTTTCTCTCCAGCCTGAGCTCCCTGCTGCTCCACAGACCTGTCTCGCCAGCTTCCTCACAAGTGCAGCCACTCCCCTGTCCTCACCAGCCTCCCTCAGAAGGGCAGCTACTCCCCTGTTCCACCAGCTTTCCGGCAAGTACAAGCCACTCTCCCTGTCCCGCAGCTTCCCGCACAAGAGGCAGCACTCTCCCCTTTCCCCCAGCCTCCCTTACAA
>NW_005871173.1:3394836-3397497 GCF_000147115.1 Myotis lucifugus
TTCCCAACACAGCAGCCCACAAGGGCTCCCTCTCAGCCTGAAACCAAGCCTTTTATGACCCAGAGCTCTTTATAATGTGTCCCCGACTCCGACTTCCACCAGACACACTGACCTTTCTAGTCCCTGAATTGCCAGGAATGCCTCTGCCTCAGGACCTTTGCACATGCTCCTCTGGGCCTACAATGCTCCCTGCTCCTTGCTCAGCCTGCTCTCTCATTTCCTTCAGGGCTGCATTCGAAAGTCGCCATTGCGGCGAGGCCTTCTCAAACCATGCGATGTAAAACACCCCCCCCCCCTCTCACACACACACACACACCACTTCATGCCCCCCTT
This sequence comes from Myotis lucifugus, assembly GCF_000147115.1. NCBI lineage: Eukaryota > Metazoa > Chordata > Mammalia > Chiroptera > Vespertilionidae > Myotis > Myotis lucifugus. The sequence continues at coordinate 3,395,170 of NW_005871173.1, forward strand.
CCTTGCTCACTGTTTCTCCTTAGCTCGTGCCACCATCTATACTGTGCTTACTGACCATGGCTGTCCATCCTGGCAGGAAGCTTGCAGGGTGCCTGGCACCGACGAGGCCTTCGTGGATGTGCCTCTGCAGTGCCCCTGCTCTAGGGTCCCACCCACGGCTTGGCCTCCACTGTCACTCGTCATCCATGACACTCGTCCCTTCTTGGCCCGCGCCCAGTGCCTGCCTGGGCTGGCTCTGATGCCCAGGGACGGTGGCCTGTCACGCTCACTGCCAGACCCCTGTGCCAGGGCAGTGCCAGCCCCAGTAGAGGGTGGATGGCAGCATCCCAGGAGCACGAGATGGGTGAGGAAGAGGATGGGAGAGTAGACGAGAGGACCTCCCTCAGCAGGCTGGATGTCCGTGGCCAATGGCAGGGGAGGGAAAAACCCGCAGGAAATGCAGGAAAGCGTGGACAGCGTGTTTTGGAGGCATTAGCAGGACAGAAGTTGCAAACGGGCAGGCAAGTACCGTCTGCAGAGGTGTGTGTTCTGCCCACACGGTGCTTAAAATAAATGGGGTTGGTTGTCAGCAGCAAAAAATCAGCCCTGTCCTACTTCTCTGGAAAAACCCCAAACCTGCGGGCACTGGGCTGGCATGGCTGCTGGGGGGCCGCTGGCAGCACTGACCGCTGCCCCTCAGCGCAGGCGGGCGTGTCCTCTGGTCCTCAGGGCCCTTCCAGCAGCTTCGTCCACCCGGGACCTGCCCGCTGCTTGCAGGCATTGGGTCGAGAGCTCTCTTTTGAGGAGCAGAATGGTTTCCTCCTTTCTCCAAGCCTCGTGAGGACGTGCAGCTGTTTGGGGCAAGCAGGCTGCCTGGGAGGCCAGGCCTGGGAGTGTGGGGCTGTCAGGGTGGGTCAGAGGAGCCGTGGAGGGAAAGGAAAGCTTATCGGGGAGACTGTTCGCAGGGGGTCTGGGCCGTAAAAGGGCTGGCTCACCGAGTGCAGAGACCGCCAAGTGTCGTGGCTTCCGGCGTGTCCCCAGCATCATGTGTTGAAGCCCAGCTCTCACACTCAGAATGGGGGTCAGCGGGGATGTCGTTAGTTGAGATGAGGTCGTGCTGGGGTCGGGTGAGCCCCAAGTCCAATAAGACCGGTGTCCTTAGAAGAAGAGGAGAGACATAGAGACCCACGGAGAGCAGGTGGCCAGGTGACGATGGAGGGGGTGATGCAGCTCAAGCAGGGGTGACGGCCACCCCGAGCTGGGAGGCGGCAGGGAGGGGTCCTCCTGGAGCCCACAGAGGGGGCTGGCCCCGCCACCCTCGCTGTCAGCCGTGCCCTCCGGGACTGTGCCCGCTGGTCTGTCGGGAGCCGGGGTTGGTTTCCGGCGAGTCCGATTGCGGTGGAAAAACGCATCTTCTCACAAGATGACCGTGACCGCCGGGCACACGTGCAGAGAGTTGTCTCGGGGCACGGCCGGCAGGAGGGCGCTCATGTCAGGGAGCCAGTCGTTTACGGGACTCGATGGGCCAGGTGGCCCGGTCAGGGCTTGAAGAAGACGAGAGCTCTTTTTATTCGTGTTTGTTTCCTTTGCCCGTGGCCGGGCGATGTGATGTGTGCTCTGTGGGGTGTGGCCAGTGGGCCGAGCGGTGTCCCCCTTCCCTCCCCGTGTCCACAGCCTCTCCCGTGGTCCGTGCCGCGTCCAAAGTTGGATTTGACACTTGCTTTGCCCAGCGGTTTCCTCCTGTCTGTCTGGTGCCCAAGGAGCCCCTTGTCTACGGTTTAAGAAGCCGAGGACCGGGCCTGCAGAGGCTCGGGGTCCTGTGGGAGCCTTGGTAAGGCTTCCGGAGTTGGAACAGATATTGCATCAGGATTATTCTCTGGCATTTGTCCACTTGTCTACTGACAAGCGGTGGCTGTGGTGTCATTGGAAAGGGTGGGGCCACTGCCCCTGAGGGTCCCTCCTCCTGTCAGCTTTGCTCTCCACCTGCTCTGGGCACAGCTGCCGAATGGGGGGTCCTGCTCACGCAGCTCACCTTGGGGTTCACGCTACTAGGTTTGGGGTGTCTGGGTACCCAGCTTTCTGTGCAGCCCCCCTGTGGGTTAACAGTTCCTGGGGGGTGGGCGGTGGGCACTGCAGAACGAAGCCCCAGGGGACACACTTAGGAAGGCAGGTCCTCCGCAGGTGACGATGACTCGCTTGTGTCTGAGCACGTGGACCCCGGTGCAGTGACAGGGTCAGGCCCAGGCACCTGCTCCCCCTCGAACCCAGTGCTTCTCGAACCCAGCGTCTCAGTCACGGGGATGCCCTCAATCTTCTCCAGCCCGTTCCACTTCTTGTTTAAAATTCAAA
>NW_005871173.1:3398404-3405020 GCF_000147115.1 Myotis lucifugus
TGGTGGTGAGGAAAGCCAAGCCACCAGGGCCCGAGCGCAGACACTGGCAGGGGCTGGGGTGGCTGGTGGGGGGTGGGGGGGCGGGGGCGGACAGGGAGCTACAAGAAAGGAAAGTGCATCACAGAATGGGCCACTTGTCTGGCTTAAAAAGGCAGAGAACTTACAGGACAAGTGGGCGTCCTTGCTTAGTATGACCTCGAGGGACCCAGTGGTCAGCCGGGTGGCCCTTGGGGGTTGTGGTCCCCCCCCCCCCGGGGCCACCGAGTCACCTCTGCACTCCTGGACCTCATGGAAACCTGGAGCCACCATGTCCTTCCCCGTCTCAGCCGGCTAATGTGTGTTGGCCCACCCAGTGTCATCAGTGAGTTATGGGCCGAGGCCAGAGCTGGGTCAAAATGGGAAGGGCTGTGAGTTGACCGAGTTCAGGCGCGATGGCTCTCCCCAGCCCAGCACACGCATCTCCCGCCCCCCTCGGCCGCGGGTGTGTGGACGGAGGACGGGGAAAGCGCCCAGAACGGAAGGCACTGGTGTTTGCCTTCCTTTCCCGGGTCTTCCATGGGCCGGTCTTGCCTGAACTATGATGATGACATGGACAGTTTCTAAGCGATGCTGAGGAGAAGCACCAGGCGACCCGCCCACACGACCAAGTGCTTTCATTAAACGTCCGCTCCGTGCCAAGGACTATACATCCATGACGTCACTTAGTCCTGCAGAGGAGCAGTGCCATCTGCATCTTCACCCCCGTTTTACAGCGAAGGAAACGCCCCAAGCAGCTCTGCTGGGACGCCAGCCCGACCTGGCTGCCTCCAGAACTCGCTTTTCCCATGAAAATGTGCCGCCTGCCAGGGTTTTCCATGGGACTCCCCGCACCCCCAGCGAGCTCCCTGTGGCCCAGCCTCAGTCATGATGCCCTGTGGAGGCAGGTGGCCTTGCATGGTGCCTACCCTGGGCCCGGCACTGCTGATGTGCTGTCACCGACTGACGCAGCTCTCCCGGCAGCCTGAGGGAGGCGCTGTTGCCATCCTGCTTCACAGACAGAGACAAGCTGGGGTGTGTGTGTGTGGGGTGGGGGGGTGGCAGAGGGGGACTTACCTGCTGTGCGTCATCTAGTCTGTGACACTTTTTTCTACACCGTCACCTCCAGGCACTCAGGAGGTGTTCCATTGTTGACATCTTACAGTGATAATTGGAAAGGTTTTCTTGTGCTTAATTAAGTGATCCTTAATTAAATGATCTGGAGGGGCCTGGGCTCAGTGCAGGGCCGTAACGGCCCAAGGTCAGGCAGTTCTTCAGCTGCAACTGGACTCTGGGTTGTGTGCCTTCTGACCCCAGGGGCTGCTCACCACCACCAGGCTGCTGTGTCCAACAGGGTGGGGAGTGAGCTTCGGGGCGGAGAGCAGCACACCCTCCCCCCCATCCCAGGGGAAAGCTGTGGTCTGAGGTCGGCTACAGGCATGGGCCTGACCAGGAAGGGTGATGGCCCCAGGAGAACATTGTCGGGTGAGCTAGGGTGTCTGCGGGGCGCCCGGCCAGGGGCCAGGGTGGGCTTGGCAGCAGCCCCAAACTAGATCTGTTTTCTCTGTTTGTTGTTTCTCACCTGTTGAGGGTGTTGGGAAGCATGTTCACCAGGACGACCCTCCCCAGTGGGGTGGGCGCCCCCCTTGATTTTTTAGGCTGAGGGTCTCCGCAGAGAAGGAGGCTTCCCCTCAGTCTCTCCACTTGGGGCAGTTGTTCAGTTTTAATTTTACTGAAGTGAAAATAGCCTTTATGTTGGAAATGAAGAAACATGCACGAAAATTGCATCAAAGCTTTATCTCAGGTTCCTGGGTGTCACAGAGAGCTGAGTCCCCCTTTCTCCCTGAAAAGCCAGCAGGAAGGGGGTGGAGCCTCCACAGTTCGCGGGGCGTCAGGCTTCCCAGGGACTGCGCGTGGGGAGCCCAGGAGGTGAGATTAGCAGCGAAGGCACTTTCCCAGTGAGAACAGGGACTTACCTTGCTTTTAGCCTGAGCGCTCGAGGCCTCCGCGTGTCATGGCCTCCGCGGTTGAGTGAACTGAGGTCTCTAATGAGTGAGGCTCCTGGACTGTGCCGGGCACAGCCCCTGAAGCAACAAACAGCCCTACACTTCCCAGCAGCTCTCGGGTCCCGTCCCAGTGTCACAGCATGGCCCACGTGCATGCCACCTCCCCAGGGCTGGTTTCCCACCTGTGAACCAGGAGGCCTTGTCTCTACTGACATTGTTCCTAGATTTCTGTGAGGAGCATGGGTGCCGAGTGGGCGGGGCTGGCAGGGGGGACCCCGGGAGAGCTGGTGTGGGGGAAGGGCGCAGGCTGATGGACAGGCACGGCTCGCGGAGCGCTGGCTTCTGTGGGCTCTCACTGCCCAGGGGAGAGTGGAGAGGGAGTGGGACAGTCTCTTGCGCTCAGGGCATGCAGCGCTCCCTGACGAGTCTGAAATGGAGTGGCCTTCCTGGTCTCGGAGTCCTTTACTTTAACATCAGTACCCCGTGGTGAGCTGGTAAATATCAGACACCCAGCTCTGGGAATGTCCATGGTGTGACTGCCCCCACCTGCTGATTGCCGGCTGCCAGGCGGAGGGGGCCACGGGCACAGCGGGCTGTCCGGAGCTGGGTGAGCGGCCGCGTGGCCTGCACCGCTCCCGGTTCTAGAAAGGGAAGGCGAGGGCGCACTCAGCCGGTGCCCTGTGGCTACAAAGGCGACAGAATCCTGAGCTCGTGCATGTGGGGAGGGGAGGGCCTTGGGGGTCCTCTGGCCAAAGCGTCTTCCTTCCCCTGGGCCAGCCCAGAGTTCCTAAGGCCTTCGCTTCTCACTAAGTTTGAGAGTGTCCTGGACGAGCAGGACAATAGCTTGGAAGGCCGACAGGGCTGAGATGGGCAGGAACCCCGCTGGGGAGAGATCTCGGAGCTGAGCACACAGAGCAATGCCAGCCCAGGAGGCGGGGCCTGGAGAACACGCCCAGCCTTGTCCCGAATGAATGGCCTTGTGTCTGCTGTGACTCATGGCGAGCCCAGTGCCAGCCCTCCCCTGCCAGGTGACAGGTGGCCGCAGCTCGGTGGACGTGGGCCCTGTCACGGCAGCCTCGGGGCGCGGGGCAGCTCTGGCGTGGAGGTGGGCTTCGAGGAAAGCGTTCCTAAGTTGATCCTGAGGTTTCGGAGTTGTCTTTATTGTTATAAAATATGCAGGAGATAAAATTGTTAAGTGTACAGTTCAGTGGCATTAAGAACATTCACAGTGTTGGGCAACCTTTCGTCTTTAGAACTTTTTCATCTTCCCAAACTGAAACTCGGCCATTAACTCCTAGATTTTGGGATGCACCGTCCGTTCTCCTCCCTGCCTGTCCAGGCTGCAGGCGGAGTTGTCTGCACTGTGAGCCTCTTGTCCTCCGCAGGGGTGTACCTGTGTGTGCATGTGTTTGCACACATGTGTGTGGTGCATACGCACATGTGTGGGCATGCGGCTGTGTCTGCACGTGTGTGCATGTGTGTGAGCATGTGGCTGTATATGTCTGTACACACATGCGCATGTGCGTGTGTGTTTGCCTGTGTGCATGTTTGTGCACGTATGCGAGAGAGTGCGTGTGTGTTTGTATCTGGTGGGCCTTTGGCCTGTCACCCATGGCTTGCCCTCCCAGCCACCTCACCTGACTCTGGCCGGCAACCTCTGACCTGGCCTGGTGCTGCTGGGGCCAGAGCCCTGCCACCAGGAAGTGTGAGCTGGAGGGACGCGGAGGCCATTTGGCACCTCCCCTCTGAAGCCCGGAGAGACCGGGAGACTTGCCACAGGGGGTGTGCAGAGCTCCGAGCCCGTCTTCTGAGGCCAAGGCCAGTCAGGGCTTGTTTGTCCCCTCCTACGAGGTCCTTACTGTTCCAAACCCTGGACTCGGGCCTGCACTAAGGGCCTCTGCGCCCCTCCCCAGGCCCTGTTTCCTTGGCTGAGAGAAAGCTGACCTGCCTCCCCCACAGTACAGCCTAGATCCTGTGCTCCAGGTGAGCATCAGAGGGGTCCCCACACGCCTGGGAGGCCAGCCTCCCCCCACCCCACCCCGGCCTCACTTTGATCCCCTACAGAAACCTTCTCGGGGGTGGGGGTGGGGGGGGGACACCACCTGGCAGGGGTCAGGGGAACAGTCTGCACCAGGCTCAAACCAGGGCCCTTCCCTTCAGACCCTCTGTGCCTCCCTCCCTTTCTGTAAAATGGGGCACAAGTGCCCCCTCCCCAGGCTGCTGGAGGAAGTGCCTGGACCGGTGCCAGGCAGCACCGCCCTGAGAATCAGCCGGCATCAAAGCGCCCGCTCCAGGGCTCCCACCGCGACCCCCTCACCCGCACCCTCTCCTGAGCCGCGTGTCCCAGGACTCGGCCCGGATGCTCAGTGGTGGCGACGCTGTCCCTCGTCCTCATTTGTCTGAGGAGCCTTTTCACGCCTGCCTGCAGCACGCCCGTCCCAGGCCGCCTGGGCTCTAGCAGGGACCCGCCCCCCCTCCTCCCCTCCGCGCAGAGGGGCGAGGACTCGGATGGAGAGATGCAGACTTCCCAGGCCTCTCCCTGAGCCCAGCCCACAGCCTACCCGTGGGCTCACAGCCTTGGGTCAGGGCTGGCCTCGGGGTCAGGGGCCTGGGAACCTTTCACAGGGCAGGAGCCTGGAGCTGCTCTCAGGTTGGGAGAGCTCATCGACCGCTTCCTGTGCCTGCCGTGCTGGGACACAGCACCGGGCACAGTGCTGCCCGAAGGAGCCCAGGGTCCGGGGGGCACCGGGGGGGAGGGGGTCACTCTGCTGTGACAAGGCTAACAGGGAAGCTGTTGGCACAGAGAAGGGGCAACTGACCGGGATTTGGGAAGGCTCCTTGGAGGAGGTGCTGCTGAGATGACCCCAAAGGGGGAAGAGGTGTTCCCTGGTAAAGGTGGGGGAGGGGCGGGCAGGCTTGTGCTGTCCTGGAGGGTGGAGGCGGGAGGTGAGTGGGGTAGGTAGGGGTCCTGGAAGGTCTTGTTGGGCAGACAGTTGGGGAGAGGCATCGGGGCAGAGGCAGCGTCTTGGGCGAAGGCCCAGCGGTGGGAGGGCACATGGCACATCTGAGGAGCTGCAGAGCCCGGCCTGCATAGCTGCTGGGCCCTGGGCGTCCCTGCAGGGGGGACGAGGGTGGGAGGAGCTCCCATTTCAGGGGGAAGTGGGAGCCTGGAGGAGTCAGGTGGGGGAGGATGGTCTGCTAGCAGGTGGGGTGGGGAGGCCACCCCAGTGACAGAGCTGGAGGACCACCGTGGCTGGAGGCCCTGAGCAGGCGGTGGCTGAGGATTCACGGGAGGGTGGCTTTGAGAGGCTTTGGGGGGCAGAAAGGTCGAGAGGGGGGGCTGGGAAGGTTCCAGGCCAGCACCCCTCAGCTCTGGTGGGCAGCGGAATCGCCTGGGGCTCGTTGGAGCACCGTTCTGGCCAGGCCCACAGGTGTGCGTGGGCCGAGAATTTGCAAATATTTCTAACAGGCTCCCTCCCAGGTGATACTGCTGCTGGTCAGGGGCCACGCTCAGCACCAGGCCCTGGACGGCAGGCCCACGTGGCAGGGCGATTCCTAGACGCTGAGCTGAGGAGTTGGAGGCGCCGACCCGGGGTGTGGGGAGTCATGAGCAGGAAGGCACGCGGCTGCGGTGAAAGCTGGGCCGCCTGGTCCCCAGGACTGCGAGCTGCCGCCGCGGCCCTAAGCTCTCCCGTCCCATTTCCCCTCCAGGTGACGCGTCCCTGAGCTTCCTGGTTTTGGTGACGGGCTGCACGTCTGTGGGCAGAATTCCGGAGGCTGAAATCTACAAGATCACCGCCACCGACTTTTACCCCCTGCAGGAAGAGGCCCGGGAGGAGGAGCGGCTCACGGCCCTCAGGAAGATCCTCAGCTCGGGCGTCTTCTACTTCTCGTGGCCCAGCGACGGGTCGCGCTTCAACCTCACCGTCCGGGCGCAGAAGCAGGGTGATGACAGCGACGAGTGGGGGAACTCCTTCTTTTGGTGAGGCCCGGGCCCCAATCTCCTGCCCAGGTCACAGGGCGGCGGGCCCTGGTGGGCGCCTACCTCCCAGGGTCCCGGGTGCCCTCTGAGAGTGGAATCCATGCCCCCTCAGAGGGGCCCGAGCCTGCATTTCTAGAAGGTGGTGATGGTGGCACCAGTGCTGCTGGTTCAGGGACCAGCTCTGAGTAACAGGTCCCGGGGGGGAAGGGGGGGTGTCTCTGTGACTCACGGAGCCACTTTGCAGGGACCAGCTGGTGCGTGTGGCCCTGAGGCGGCTGAGCTTACGGACCGAGGGTCTTTGTGCCAAGGCCGAGGAACCATTTCAACCCGGGGCTGTCGGGGGAGCAGAGGCGAGAAGTCTCTGAGGCTGTGACCTTCCTTGGGAACGTCGTAGGGCCAGAGGATGTCGGGGGACTCTGGATGCCCCCCGTTCCTGACCGCCCCCCCCCCCCCCCCCAAACTTCCCTCCCCAGGGTCCTCCTGGCTGCACTTGGGCCGGGAGTTTCAGGCCACAAATAGGAAGACCGAGCAGAGAGTCCGCCCGCGAAGGCTCAATAGGGCTTGTGGAGGGGAGAACCCCTGGACCCCAGACTTTAACTCCAGTTTAAAAAGA
>NW_005871173.1:3405172-3415093 GCF_000147115.1 Myotis lucifugus
ACACCAGGGTGTGGTGTTTGGGCTCAGGGTGCACCCATGGGACGGACCACAACGGAGCCGGCTCTGGCTGAGTGGTCACGAGCTTGATGCCCTCACCCGCCGTTTGGGGTGCCGGGTCTGGCCATGTCTGGAGTCAGACGGGGTCAGTGCTGAACGTGGCTGGTGAGTAGGGAGAGTGTGCGGTGGGGTGAATTCCTTTTCTGGGCTGGTTATCGGCCCGCCCGGTACAAGCCAGGCCGGGGAGGAAACACAAAGCTCTTTTCCTTTCTCGCGCCTTCTCCAGGGGTGTGAGGGCTCCTCCCACAGCATCAGGGAGTGGCTACAGGCCAGCTTTGTTCAGGGCTGTCCATTGGCAAGTCTCCTTCTCCTGACCCCTGGGGCTCACGGTGGCCACAGCTTGAGGCTTTGCCTTGATGCCGTGTGTGGATTGCATGCACTGGTTCCTCAGGCTGGTTTACTGTCTGAACTTTAGGGAGGGGTGCAGGGGAGGGAGACGGGTGTTTGTAAAGCAGACGGGCACTGTGGTTCTGAGAGCTCGGGATGGGGGTGGGAGTGTCCCACGTGGCCGCTCCCCGGGGGGCTCCCGGTGCCCAGATGGAAGTGGCCGTGTCACGGGCAGGAAGGCTGGCCTCAGTGGGGGGCGCTGCTGCCTGGAGCAGCCACCTGAGACGCCAGGGCTCCCAGCACGCTTCCCCAGGAGTGAGAGAAAGCTGCCGTCTTTGAGGAAGGCCAAGGGCAGGGCTAGTGCTGCCTTTTTTGAACAAGTAGAGCATTGTGATCTAGATTCGCTTAATTACCCGGCGAGAGAGAGGACAGGAGCATGTGGTGTGCACAGGAAAGGGCCTTCGTCAGCGGAGGACAGGGCTGGCTGCCTGGGAGAATTACACCTGCTCCCAGCTCCACGCTGCCGCTTCCTGGCCCCGTGACCTTGGGCAAGTGGGCGCTTCTCTCCGCTGTGCCTCAGTTTATTTATCTGTGACATGGGGTGAGTGATAATACCTGCCACATGGCGTCATCCCGAGGATGCAGTGAGCTAATCCATGCCAAGCACTTAATGTGCTCAGTGCGCTTGACGCGCGTTGGCTGTTGTCCCATCGTTACGCCAGGGCTCTCCAGAAGCCAGAACGGCCCACCAGGTACGGAAGCGCTGGGACTTCCCTTAAGTTTTATTTCCATCTCATCCTCTTTTACTTATTTGCGATTGCTTTGTAATTCACCTCATGGGATATGGATATGATTTAAATAAGCATGCATGCGTTTAGTAGGATTAATTTAATCACTTGTCATTATCTAATCACAAAACACGTGATTACGTTTTTACTGACGGGATTGCCCGTTAAAACGTGGAGGCCACAGGTCTAAAGAGGCTCCTCTGACATCCGCTGAAAGGCACGTGATGGCTCCCAAGCCAGGCTTGGCTTCCCCTGGCCCTGGCCACCGGCAGTGGCTTTGGGAAAGGACTCCTTGCCCTCCTGCTATGCATGTGTCCCTCGGCAGCCCCAGATGCCCTGGGCCGGGTGCCCCGAGTACGGAGCTCACCGGAGGGGGAGCTCAGTGCTCACGGGGGCCGGGGGAGGGGGGACAGCCGCCGGGGCCGCCCTGCTTGCTTTGGGGCCGTTTTCCGCCGGAGGCGAGGTGACCTGAGTGGCTGTGGCTCCGTCTGCAGGAACCAGCTGCTGCACCTGCCCTTGCGGCAGCACCAGGTGAGCTGCCGGGACTGGCTGCTGAAGGTCATCTGCGGGGTGGTGGCCATCCGCACGGTGTACGCCTCGCACAAGCAGGCCAAGGCCTGCCTCATCTCCCGCATCAGCTGCGAGCGCGCCGGCGCCCGCTTCCTCACCCGCGGCGTGAACGACGACGGCCACGTGTCCAACTTCGTGGAGACGGAGCAGGTCAGTGCCCAGGCCGCCCGCCTGCGGCTCGGAGGGGATGGGGCTCAGGCACAGGTGTCTCCGTGAGGGGGTATTTGAGGCGGTGTCTTACTCTAACGCAGCGGTTCTCAACCTGTGGGTCGCGACCCCTTTGGGGGTCGAATGACCCTTTCACAGGGGTCGCCTAAGACCATCGGAAAACACATATATAGTTACATATTGTTTTTGTGATTAATCACTATGCTTTAATTATGTTCAATTTGTAACAGTGAAAATACATCCTGCATATCAGATATTTACATGACGATTCATAACAGTAGCAACATTACAGTTATGAAGTAGCAACGAAAATAATTTTATGGTTGGGGGTCACCACAACATGAGGAACTGTATTAAAGGGTCGCGGCATTAGAAAGGTTGAGAACCACTGCTCTAAGGGGAAGGGAGCGGGTTATGGGCTCTGCCTGCAGACATGGCATCTCTGATTCATGTCTGATGCTGGGAAAACGCTGCGTACCTGGGTCCTTTCAGCTAGACTAGAGCGAGCACGCCAGGTAACGAGGCATGCGGGGCCCCGGCCGCGAGTTTGACACGCCTGAGCGAGAGGAAGCAGGGTTTCCCCAGGATGGTGGAGGGCGGCAGCTAAACAGAGAGCAGCTGACGACCGATGAGCCAGTGGAAGTTAGAAATCTTAAGGCCAAAGTCGTGGCAGGGTGAGGGAGGAAACGACCCTGTGGCCCTGTTTCACTCTGAATCGACCGAAGCTCCGCCCTAGAAGCCGTCTCAGCACCGGGGGAGGGGGGCAGGATATGGGGGTGGAATCTGCATGTTCGGCCGCCGTGGCTCTCGGCGCCCGCGGGCTAGAACCTTCTGCTGAATTTCTCATTGATCAGTTTCCGAAATCCGTCCTCCTTCCCGGGATGCTGCCTCCCAGCGGTTGTTCCTCTCTGACGTGCCATGCGGAGGCCCTGCCACGTGTAGACCAGCAGGTGGAATAGCTTATAGGACTCGGGAGGCACAGGTGCAGGGTGCGTGGGTGTCAAGCTGCAAAACCTGTGCGTACTTAGTGGCGGCGGCTTTGCCGACGGCAGCTGAGAGGGGTTTCCCGGGGGACTGCAGCCCGTGTAATTCCGCCCAGATCGGAGCGCCTGGCCGTGGGTGCGGGCGGCCGCCTGCCCGGGCTTCCAGACGCACAGAGGAGAGGACGTCCGCTTGTGTTAGACGCTGAGTGGGAGGACCCCCAACAGGAGCCTTAGGATGAGCAGCCCGGCCAGCTTCTTGCCTGTGACTCCTGCTTGTGATATCTTTGCTCCTGGAGGTAGACACGGCAGGTAAATAAGTACCTGGTTGAAAGTGATGGAGAGAAAACGGTGCCCCCAATGGAGGCCGCTGGCTTTTTCTCTCACTCGTGTCTTCAAGATGAACTTGACTTCCTTGTGTTCTCGTGCCTCTCCGTCATCACCACTCTCCACCCGCGTCATTAGCCTTGGATTCATCCAATCCATTCAACACATTGTTATTATTGATCACCTGCCGAGGGCCGGGTGCTGCGGTGGGAAGTGGAGGCCAGAAGTGCAGAGGCTGACCGTGCAAACCAAGTCCCGGGGGCCTGGTGATAGAACCAGATCCCAGAGGCTTCCTCCGTGGCCCTGGAGCCAGGCCCACGCCAGCCGCTGCCTTGGTCTCTGTCCAGCCCTCGGGCCGAGGCCCCTCACTGGCTCCTCTTGCATGGTGTGCCCTCGATTTTTGGATTTCAACCAGTTTTTAAACACTGGGGTCTCGTCTACTGACAGATGAAGTAAGTCATTGGGAAATCAACTGCCCCCCATGTCACTGATTTCCTGAAAGAGGCCGTTTCGACTGAAAATGGAGGAGGACGAGCGTGGCTCCCCAGCTCGGCTTAAACAACTGGAAATTATTCAGAGGCCGCCTCCCCCTGCGGCCCCAGGGAGGGTCCTCCCGGCCTCTTCCCACTCCTGGTGGCTCGGCTGTGGCAGCGCCACTCCAGTCTCTGCCCGCGTCTTCGTCTCCGCGTGGCGCCTTCTCCCCTCGAGCCTCCCCTTTTTGTAAAGACACCGGTCACATGGGAAGGCGGCCCCTCCCACTCCAGTGTGGCCCCACCGTCACTAATCCCATCTGCAATGACTGTTTCCAAACAAGGGCACACTGAGGTGCTGGCGGTGAAGACTGCAGCATGTCTTTTGGGGGGACAGGATTCGACCTTTAGCAGGGACGCATCCGATGTTAGCGCACTCTGCCTTCCATGCAGCACATGTGGCTTCAGGGAAAATCTCTCCACCGTCTCTGCGTTTCACATTTGCCTGCAGACCAGGGGTGCGGCCTCTGCTCTGGTCAGCTCCCTGCAGATGCCTGGGGACTTGGGTTTGTCTCCCGGAGGCCCAGGTCCCTCGCTCCAACCGGTTCCCCACAGGAGCCCACTCCAGGGGAGCTGGGTCTGCCGTGGGCCGTGGCGCTGTGAGCATGTGTCCATGAACGTGAAGGGTATTGCTCCGTAGCCTGGATCGCATCCCCGGCACTGAGCAGTGTCCTCATGGAGAAATGCCGGCCGGGCGGTTTCTTTCTCAGCAGCCCGGCCGAGCAGCTCCCACGGCCGCCCTGGTTTGCTCTCCCTCACAGTGGCCAGCGCTGCCTGCAGTCGTTACACCACCTGCACCTTGACTCCTTTGTTGTCCGTAGAGTAATGGTGGTCACTGTCTGGACACAGACGGCAAGTCCTAACTCAGTGCCTTTTCCCTTTGGAGACCAGGGGATAGAATTCCGTCCCACAGTGTGGCACCCCGGCTGGTGTGATTCCTGTATCCAGGAGCCCGCGGGCCTGACGCTCAAGTCCTCCTCCTGCAGAATGACTAATGCATGTTGATCTGAGCGAGATCTAGCCCATGGAAAGCTACCCGGTAAGGGAGCAGGCTGGTGAGAAGTGGAAAGGCCGGCGGCATCGCCCGGGCCGCCCTGCCAGGCCAGGCTAGAGTTACTCAGATAAAGGGCAGAGCATCTGAGAACCGCCACGGCCCCCCCCCGCCCCCATGAGGCGCGGACCTGTCCTTTCTGTCCTTCAAAACTTCCTCGCAGGCAGCTGGGGAGTTGGTTCACGCTGGAGTAACTGGGGGGCAGGGGAGATGCCGTCTTGAACGAGTGAGTATCGGCTTCCGTGCAGGGGCCGTCCCCCCGGGAGCGTGTGGCAGCTGTGTTGTGTGTGATGACTTAGTGAGCGGCATGTTGAAGGACTCGGTGGCGTGGGGCCAGGGCTGACGACAAGCTCAAGTCTTGACCCGAATGGTCAAGTACAGGACTGACGAGTGCCCTCAAAGGCGCCTTTGGCTGCAGCTTGTTCGTTTCATTCATTCAGCCCTTTCCCAGTTGCCTTCTCTGCTTTGCTGATTGACGAAGTGAAAGTCGAGGGCTCTAAGGAGGGTGTCAGTTAATCCCGAAAAGGGCGGGGGCGTTGCTGGGATTTGCAGGGAGCTCGGGCAGCTGCACAGACCCGGGCGGCCCTGCCTGCTCCAGACTCCGGAGGCTGGTGGGCAGCCAGCATCCCGGGGAGTGCGCCGGCCGGGCCGGGTCAGGGCGCCCACGCCCCGCAGGGCCGGGAGCGCAGGCCTGACGTCCGCTGTCTGCCCTTCTCTCCGGTGTCGGGTCTCAGGTGGCCGGATCCCGTTACCGGCCCGGACATTCGGTCTCGCTGAAGAACACTTCCCTTTATGTCTCCCTGTGGTGCAGACGATCTACATGGATGATGGTGTGTCGTCTTTCGTCCAGATCAGAGGCTCGGTTCCGCTGTTTTGGGAGCAGCCAGGGCTCCAGGTAGGTCATAAAAAGTCTGTGCACGCGTGTTACTGTTCGTCCTGCCTTCTCCCCCCACGGCTGTGGTTTCTTTCCACCATGTTCTTTCATGGCAGTTTCTGGCCTTTTCCCGCAGTGCACTTGGGTTGAGCCCGGCGTGTGTGTGTGTGTGTGTGTGTGTGTGTATTGTGTGTGTGTGTGTGTGTGTGTGTGGTGTGTGCGGAAACATATGCATTGTGTGTAATTTTCCGATCGTGAACTCACTGTTGATGCACCTGCAGTGGGAAGTCTTTGCTGACAGGGAACCGTGTAGTGTAATTGAATAGAATCACCTTGTTAGCTCCCAGATTCCGTACATGAGAACGTGTTAAAGGTGTTTGGGAGTCGTGACAGTCCTAGAGGGCTTTGTGAGGGCCCCGGGCCGGGCAGCGGGCGTGGTTGGCATTGCAGGGGCCCGTGGTGCGGCCACGTGAGAATTGCACAGAGTCTTCTCGTGGTTTCTAAAAATACCCCTGCCGCCCACAACAGCGCTCGGGCCAGCGCCGAGGTATTTGGCATCTGCCTCCTGGGGAGAGATCGAGGGTGCCATGTTCCAAGAGCACGTTTGTTGTCCACGGACTGGCACTGCCTCGTTCACTGAGTTCCTACCCGAGTGTGGGGGGCGGGGGGTGCAGCGCCACTGCACAGGGTCCTGAGGTTCCTCAGCACCATCCGGACCGTCCACCATCCGGACCGTCCACCATCCGGACCGTCCACCATCCAGACCGTCCACCATCCGGACCGTCCTTCTGGCCTGAGGGACGTTGTGCGCTCAGCAGGCCTCTGGCTCCGGGTGACCGCGGTTCGGGTGACTGAAGAGGCTCAGGGCCATCTCCCGGTTTGTGGGGTGTTTGACAGGGCTGAGTCTTACTGGCCCTTGACTTGACCCCGTGTCACCGTAGGGGCTTTGTCCTCCGGTCTGTCGTCGCGCTGTCGTGGGCAGACACGTCAGCTCAGAGAGTGAGATGGACAGATGAGCGTCATCTGGGCTCTGAGTTCTGGGAGGAAAAGCCTCTCTAGCATCCAGCCTGCCCATTAGGAAGGAATGGCTGAGCCGGCTGGGAACAGCTGGTGGCAGGAAGTGGCGGCAGAGCAGCCTCCTGAGCATGATTATAATGTGGAGAATCCCCTGGCGCGCATCCCACAGCGGGCGTGTGCAAGAGCTGGATGAGACACAGATGACATACCATGAACCTCGCCCGTGCAGAGCATGCGAGCCAGTGGTTCTCGTGCGTTTACAGAGCCGTGTAGCCATCATGGAATCTAATTTTAGAACATTTCATCACAGCTGAAACCCTGTGCCCGTGAGCAGTGGCTCCCCTTCCTCCCATCGCTCCCCAAGGCCATAGCAGTCGAGTCTCCATAGAGGGCCCCCTTCTGGCCAGTCCACAGAGTGACACTTGATTTTCTTTAGATTTGGAGATTTCCCCCTGAAACTTCTGGAGCTCTGCAAAAGGAAAGAGGGAGACCACGTTTAAGAAATCCCCAAGTTGGGGGGATGGTCATGACAGAATCCTAGTGTTCGGGAAGGCGCTGTGGAATTCCCCCGCTTCCCCCAGGGCCGAGGTCCCTCTCCCAGGATGTCTGAGGCTGCCTCCAGGCACTGAGCTGGAGGCCATGGTGTGGGCGTCTTCCTTGCAGTGCCCTTGACTTGGGTCTTACCAGGTTATATGGCCCCAGAGTGTGTCTGGCTCTGCAGACCGGCCGTCTGCAACCATGTGTCTGGGACCCTCCATGTCTGGTCTCCCTCTTCTAAAAACAAAGCAAAACCCATTTGTCGTTCCCTCTGTAGTTCTGGTCTGGCCTCCCTTGGTGCAGCCTGACCTGCTATGGAGCAGCTGCCCATCAGCCTGACAGTGTCAGCGGGACCTGGTGCCCCTCAGCCTCACAGTGTCAGCGGGACCTGGTGCCCCTCAGCCTCACAGTGTCAGCGGGACCTGGTGCCCCTCAGCCTCACAGTGTCAGCGGGACCTGGTGCCCCCCGAGCCTCACAGTGTCAGCGGGACCTGGTGCCCCTCAGCCTCACAGTGTCAGCGGGACCTGGTGCCCCTCAACCTCACAGTGTCAGCGGGACCTGGTGCCCCTCAGCCTGACAGTGTCAGCGGGACCTGGTGCCCCTCAGCCTCACAGTGTCAGCGGGACCTGGTGCCCCTGGGTCTCACAGTGTCAGCGGGACCTGGTGCCCCTCAGCCTGACAGTGTCAGCGGGACCTGGTGCCCCTCAGCCTCACAGTGTCAGCGGGACCTGGTGCCCCTCAGCCTCACTGTGTCAGTGGGACCTGGTGCCCCTCAGCCTCACAGTGTCAGCGGGACCTGGTGCCCCTCAGCCTCACAGTGTCAGTGGGACCTGGTGCCCCCGAGCCTCACAGTGTCAGCAGGACCTGGTGCCTGTTCTCCGGCAGCTGGAGCACCTTTCAGATCCTCACACCAGTGCTTCTCCAGAGTCTCCATGCGGTTCCTTCAAAACACATTTCAAAAGGCTTTGTGTCCGTGAATCTTATGAAGGATGTGCTGACCTTTGAGTCTGATGGGCACGTGCATCCTCCAAGGGGAACTGGGCTGCTCCACGGGACCAGCAGGCCGTGCTCATGGTGGGCCTGGCCTCCCTCCCTGGATGTGTGAAGAGCAAGCCTGGGGATGGATGCTGGTTGTCTCTCTCCATGTGGACCTTTCTCCTTCCTTCTTCGTTTGGGTTATTTATAAGCACAAATAGGTTTGGGTGAATAGCTTGCATTTTAAGTTGCACTGGTGCTCCCTCTTGGAGCTGCCCCAGGGAACCTATGAGCCTTGTGGGCCCAGGGTGGGATGGGGGGTGGAGAGGGGGGTGAGCATGGGCAGAGAGGACTGTGGGATACTGATTCCTGTGCGACTTTTCATAGGAATGGTACCCTTGTTAGGAAGTCCTGGATCCTGAGGCCATTTCCAGCAACTGTGTACCTTTCACAGTTCCAGCCCCACCATGGCAGTGGGTTGCACAGTTTATAAACAGCCACATGGGAATTTTACCCCTAAGGCTAATTGCTCTCCTGGAGTGTCAGTTATCGGGTAGGTCTTTTACATACTGTGTGTCTGTTGAAGACTTTGCCCCCCTTGTCACTTAAGAACCTCCCTCCCCCGTCACGTGCACACAGGGACCACGTCTTGCACAGGTGAGTTGGTCTGAGTTCTGAAGCTCCTGTGTCGCCCCACGATGAGCACCTCTGCTGTTCCCATCCGGCCTGCGTCCCCCGCCTCCCCTGTCAGACTGCTAAGCTTTCGGATGCGTCGTGCTGTGCTCATTTGTGTGGTTGTGCTTTTCTTTGTTCCAAAATGTGAGATGGCTTGTAGAACAACAGTTTCAAAAATGACGAAGAGGTTGGGGTGAGGGGAAAAATACTTACAATGAACATGAACTGGAGCCGAGATAAAGTCGTGGATGCGTGTTGTCCATGGGTCTTGCGTGCTTGCCTGAGTGTAAGGCAGCCGTCACAGAAACAAGATCACTTATCCTGTGATTAAGAGCCTAGAACAGCCGTGGGCAAACGACGGCCCGCAGGCCGGATCCGGCCCGTTTGAAATGAATAAAACTAAAAAAAAAAAAGAGACCGTACCCTTTTATGTAATGATGTTTACTTTGAATTTATATTAGTTCACACAAACACTCCATCCATGCTTTTGTTCTGGTCCTCCGGTCCAGTTTAAGAACCCATTGTGGCCCTCGAGTCAAAAAGTTTGCCCACCCCTGGCCTAGAGCCTTGAAGTTATGCAGACCCAAGTTCTAGTCAAGTTCTGATTCTCTTAGGATCCATGTACTTTTTAAAATTGAATTTATTGGGGTGACAGTGAATGAAATTATACAGGTTTCAGGTATACGGTTCTACAAGACGTCTGCATTGTGTTGACCTTCCCAAGTCAGGTGTCCTTCCATCCCCCTGAGTACCCCCTCTACCTTCTTCTACCTCCCCCCCCCCCCTTTCCTCTGGGCATCAGCACACTGTTGTCTGTGTCCATGGGAACCACACATTTGTGAAAAGTTCTAATCTCAAAAAAAAAAAAAAAAGTTCTTATCTCAGAAGAATGTACTTATCTCAAAAATATTATCTCAAAAAATGTTCTCATTTCAAACAAGAAGTTCTTATCTCAAAAACAGTAGAGAAGTTCTTATCTTCTAAGCCTCAGCTTCCTCTTCTGTAAAATGGAGTAAACAATACTGACCTCGGGGAATAGAGAGG
>NW_005871173.1:3416351-3448843 GCF_000147115.1 Myotis lucifugus
GTGTGATACTCCCATCATGGTTGAAGTCAAGGCTCTACTTGAGGTCGCGGAACTTGGAGCTGGTGTGTGATTTGATACAAGTTGGCTCCCGCACACACTGGACCCCTGCACGGAAGGATCCCAGGGCTGGGTGAGCTGAGTATCTGTTCGTGTGATTCTCCTTAGTTTGGGGAGAGAAAATTGAAGGTCAAGACTCCAGGTGCCAAGTCACAGCGATCCAGGTAAGACGCTGGTCTGCTTAACTAGGGGAGGGGCAGTGGGTGCCAGAGGGATTGGCAGGCGCCCTTGGTGACTGTGGTGCCCTCTCCAGGGCTCGTGTGGGCTCAGGGCTGACGCACAGCCAGGTGTCCTCGAGATCTCGGTTATTCTCATGGCCAATGCCCCTGGGTGTGTGGTCTGTAGGATTGAAGTGACCACTTCAGACAGGAGTGATTGTCCAAGCGTCCACCTGGCCAGGGGGAGGGGGATGGGTGACGGAGAAGGAGGGGAGGCCCAATAAAGCATCACAGTCCGTTCCGGTTGCCGGTGCCAACCATGGCTTCACTCCAGCCCTGACTGAAGGCTTCAGATACCTGGTGGCCTCAGGACTAGGTGACACCAGAGAGGACAGACTAGGGTCAGTGTCAGAGGAGGAGGCAGGATGCGAGGCCTGAGGCAATGAAACGAAAAGAATGTTGGAGGAAGGATGACCTCCTGAGAGAATGTCCAAGGAGGACGGGTGAGTGCAGCCTGAGGCCAGGATGTCTGGGGAGGCAGCCGGGGGCAGGCTGGGCCTGGTCACCGTGCCCTGTGGCTGTGCAAGTGTGAACACAGCCCCCCCCACCCCCAGCTGCTCACTTCCTCCCACCTTCTCTGCTCACAGGCATTTGCAACCTGAGCTAAAAGGGGATGGAGGCGGAAGATGAGTCAAAACCAGTGCTGCTCAGACTCCAGTGCTTGGGCACACGCGGAGACACGTGCAGACACGTGCACACGCATGCGCACACATGCAGGAGTCACCTGGGCGGCTCATTAAACATGGTGCTGCGGGTCCAGGGACCACACTTTGAGGACTGCTGGGGTCAGGGATCCTGACTGCCCTGATCATTTGCTTGACTTTTTAGTGTCCCCAGGTGGGTTTGTGGTCAGCAGTGACCTTGGACTAAGTGCTATCGGGGACAAAACATGCCTTCGGCGGTCCTGCCTGGCCCTGTCCACCTCGCTCCAGTCTTTCTCTGGTACCCCGTGCTGTGTAGGCATGGGTGTCAGGATGTGCTCGCTAACTCCGTCCTGGACTGGTTACGCAATTTGTCATGGGATTCAGGTGACTTTTATAGTGGGAGGAATTCAAGCCCAGAGGTGGGACACTCCTGGCGCAGTCATCCGTGACTGAGTTCTACCTTTATAGGAGAAACAACCGTGGGCTGTGACTGGGGGGAAGGGAGCAGATGTGTCCAGTAATAGAACTGTCACAACTACAATCTAGGCCTCTGAGCCCTGAGCCCAGTTTTCCATCCTCCCCTTGCTGCGTTCCCATGGGAACGAGTCTAAAAACAGCCGCAGTATCCCTGAGGCCGGGAGACTTCTTGCCATGACTGGCAGACTGACAGACAGACTGACACAGCCCCCGCTCTTGGGGATCAGAGGGTGGCCGAAAGGATCCCATTTCCCGGTGCCTTCCTTGTAAATCCAGAAAGAAGACGGGAGCCTACGTGCCTCAGGGGGCAGGGCAGAGTGTCTTCTCAGAACCTGGCTGTGAAAGTGTTGGGAATTCAGCATCTCACTTCCTCAGCCAGGTGGTGGCGGCCGTGGGGAAAGGGGGCAGCATGAGCTCGGCCACCAGACGAGGGCTTGGCCGGAGCCTTTCTCCAGAACCCCAGGGTTTCGTCGGACCGAGGGATGGGGCTTATTCATAGACTCAGTCAGATGGGCCAGCCCAGCCCCAGTCTCCTCTGCATCCGGCCGGAAGCCGGCTTTCTGGATGCTGTTCTCCTCAAGCTCGGAGAGGGACACAGGTGTTACCTGCGGGCAGGCGCTGTGGAGTGACACTTGGTACATAGTTGTAATAACTGCATCCGATCATCCTGGTGGGTCTAAGGACACGACTTTCATAATGTGCATTAACGGCCCAAGCTAAGCGTGCATTTGAAGAAACTTTTATCTTGAAATAACTCCAGGCCTACAGCAAAGCCAGACGAGCAAGAGAGAACTGTGTGTCCTTCACCCAAATTCACTTTCACCATCTCCACATACACACACACACACACACACACACACATGCACGCGCACACACATGCACACGCACATGCTATTGCTTCTTTTCTGAGTCAGTGAGAGGAGTTGCTACCTCGTGTCTCTACCTACTATTATGTCAGGACGTTTCTCCTAAGAGCAAGGACACGCTGCCATCTCCACGGTGCAGGCACGCATTCCGGAAGTGTCACACGGATGCAATGCCGTGATGTAACATGCAGTCCTCGTTCTGGACTTACCTGTTGTCTCACGAGTCCTGGTGGCACTTTCTCCCTCCGGGCCAGCGTCACACCTGCAGGCAGCGTCACACTGCTGTCTCCTTTAGTCCCAGCAGTGCCCCCTGTCTGTGACGAGGCGTTCTTGGGGAATGCAGGCCTTCTTTCCCTTCATCTTATCAGGCTCAGGGTGTAGATCCCCGACACCACATCCTCCTCGCGTGAGCCTCTGTCCCGCATCAGCGATGCTAATTTTGATCACCTGGGCAAGGAGCTGTTCTGTTTCTCCACTTAGTGTGTTTTCCTTTTCAGTGATCAGCAGCCTGTGGGTGACGCTCTGAGACCAGGCAGGTGTCCTGCTCCTCGTCACTCTCCCTGACGGTTAGGGTCAACCCCGGATGTTTGCTGAGCAATTATTTACTATAGTGCTTGTAAAATGACGATTTCCCACCACTTCCTCCATTAGTTAGTACTCCACTGTAAGGAAGAGTCCTCCCATCTGCCCCATCCACCCACCCTCCGTCCATCTGTCCATCCCCCACTACCAGCCATCTACTATATGCTGCTATCATCCATCACCCACCCACCCATCCATCAACCCTCCTACCTGCCCACCTACCCACTCACCCAGCCGGCCAGCTGTCATCTGTATTCAGGGGTGGGGGTACCTTTTTTTTCGGCCAAGGGCCCTTTGGATATTTATAACATCATTCTCAGACCATACAAAACTATCAACTTAAAAATTAGCCTCCTGTATTTGGTCAAACATTTAATTGACTCCCCTCTCATGTCTGGGCAGGGCCAGGTCAAATGATTTCTCGGGCCTTTCACGACCCGAGGGCCAGATGTCCCCACCCCTGGTATGGACTCATGGATTCCCGTTTTACTCTCCAGGTCACAATCCGTTACTGTCCTCAAATTGTCCCAGAAATGTTCAGAGAGAGCCCTTCCAGCTGGCTGCAGTAACTGCATGTTAGTTTCAAGGTTATTTTTAAACTTTCAGTGTTTAACAGGTAGCTCTAAGCAACAAGACGCGTTAGTTTCCAGGTAGCTGTAACTCAAGCGTCCCCGTAGCTGCAGAGGATGCTGGGACAGTGGTCTCTCCCGTTGGCTTAGCTGTACCTCTCACCACAGAGGGATTTGTGGGTCTGACACAGGCCTCGTGGTCTTACCTTGGAGTTTCTCTTCTGTCTGTGGAAGAATGTGAGTGGCATGGTCCGCACTGCAGCTCAGACGGGGCCGCAGCAGAGCCCCACTCGGGCTGCAGGACCCGAGTTCGGGGCCTGGCCATCCTGCACTGGGAGGGGCCACATCGGGGGCTGGGAATGGGCTGCTGGAGGCCGGGCTGGCAGAGAGGGGAATGGGGACCACTTCTGGGTTCGCAGAGCAGCAGGAGTCACGGGGTTGTTTCTCTTTGCTTTAGGTTGGCTCGCATCATCTGAGACTCAACAGAGGCCTGGAAGCCAACGCTCCTGCTTTCGACAGGTAAGGCCGTCTGTCATCCTCAGGGATCTCCCTCCCACTGGACAGGGGCGCAGGGGACAGCGGGAAGGGAGGCCCCCAGCCCGGCGTCTGACCTTGCCCTTTACTTTGGTCTTTTATGCAAAAGGGAGTTTCCAAAGTGAGGCTGTTGCCTGCGCTCAGGTTTCCCTGAGGCTCAGTAATAAACGCTCAGGTAGCGCGGGGGATTGTTTAATCTTACCAGTCCCTCCCGTGGTGAAGCTTTACCCCCGCGTCCTGGTTAACAAGGGCTCCTCTGAATCATGGGGTGTTTGTAGCCGTTTATGTTCGTTTTAAAAGTAATATATTCCCAGGTCTGATGCCACCACATAGAATAAAGTGAGAAGTCGCAGTACCCTAACTCCCAGTTCTCATTCCCAGAGAGCCCACTGTTGGCTTTTATGCATCGTTCTAGGAAAAAGTTGGCATATACATAGTTCACGTTTTAAAACACAAATTGGACCATAACACACTAAATATTTTGCAACTTTAACCTGAACTATTAGTACTTTAAACTGAACTATTAACTTGAACTTGAAGAATTAATAACTCCCTAAAGTATCTGCTGTTTTAATCTAAATACTAAGTTTAAAAATTATCTTAGTGAATGTCAGAAAACTTCAAAAAGTGATTTTGTGTTTTAATCACTGTGCCTGAAGCTTCGTTGGGACTTTAAACTTGTTTGCAGCTGTCTCATTTACCATAACCTGGTAACACCAGCCCAGCTGCGATCCCTCATAATAGCTTCTCCTAGAAGGAGATATGTAACCTAGTAGGGAATATGCTATTGCCTTTTTTCTGAGCACTATTCATGTGTCTACCCGTGGCGCATATGGACTTCTTTTCGCTGACATTGATCTGCATTAAGTGTTCATAGGAAATGTAATCGAAAATGCAATTCCTCCTGAGCTGGCCAGAGAGAGTGTGTGTGTCTGTGTGTGTGTGTACTTGGGAGTGCAAGCCCTCTCCTTTCTTACACTCGCTTCTCCCCTCAATCTAAGGATAAACTCAATCTCTTCTGCGAATCCCCAAACACCTTTCTGAGGCCGTAAGTCCTTTAACAGGCAGCTCCCACTTAAAATTCTGGCTTGCAAGGAGTTTCTCTTTTAATGCTTCTAACCCCGAAGTTTGACCAGACTGTGCCCCCCTCCCTCCCGCTGGGAGGAGCTGCCTGTCTGTCCTGACAGCTGCTGGCCCGTCGCTCTCATTGGGCCACAGTTTGGAAGTGAGTGTCTGGGAGCGAGGTCACAGGTTTCTCTCACAGACCGAGATGGGGCACAGTGGGCCCCCCGGAGAAGCAGGGCTGTGTCACCCCCTGGAGAGGTGCCCCCAGATCTCTGAGTTTCTCAGTTCTTTGATGTGTCTGGTCCAGAGTAAATCCCTCCACCCTCCCCCACTTGCAAAATCCTTTCCGTGGGATCCTTTCCAGGGGATCCTGCTGTCTTGCTTCCCTGGTTGCTTGTTGTCGTTCTGCCATCTGCCGTGCCTGCGGAAGGGGGTGTCTCCAGCAGGCCTTGGGCTGCCGCTGCTCGGGGTGTCGTACAGTTTTGATGACGGCGTTAGCCTGTCACTGGGCGGTGCCCGGTCTCACTCTGCAGGATGGTGACCCACTCCATCTGCCCTCTCTTGCTTTGCACAGACCTGCTTGTGTCTGGACATCAGGGAGGGTTTAACTGCTGGCCCCTCAGTTATGCCCTGGATTTGAGAAGGATGCTGCCTAATGGAAATCTGACTCCTCGATGTGCCGGAAAACTCCCCGTTTTCCCAGGAGCGCCATCTGACAGGAGCAGATGAGCTGAAAGGTTGAAAAAAGTCCCTAGCGCACGGAGCCACCAATGCCAGGAGGAGCCTCACTCTCCTGACGGCGGTGTGGACTCCAAGACTCTGTCCCTTAGAGCCAGTGAACTGAGTCTCAGTTTATCAATACAAAGTGCGCTATCTTCCTTTTAAATCAAAAGGAAGGAAAGGAAAACCAACTCCCACGTGCCAAACGCTGGACTCGTCACTGTCACTCGCCTGTTCTCCTCACGCCCGCCCCTCACAGGAGAAGGACTGGCCTATGTGACAGACCAAGGAGCCAGCTCAGAGCAGTGAATGATTCGATCGAGGGTGTGTGGGGCCGGTGACATGAGTGATGAGTAACGGTGTTCCTCTCCCAGCCTGGGAATTTGGAGCCGGTGGAGATGTATGTGGGCATCAGACAGCCTTATTTCTGACAAGCTGCGTTGTGGCTTGGTCACAGCTCGGATGTGTGGCCACAATGGGCCTCCTCACATTTCACCCCGAATTAAGGGAGTGCACTCAGCGCTGGGCAGCTCGGACTTCCCACCAGAGCAGAGCCTGCTGTTCTGTCCACATGTCACACCTCAGGCCAGGACACCCCTTCTCTGGGCAGAGACCCCAAAGAGCCCAGAAGGCCAGGCCAGGAACGTTGCATTTCTTCTGGCAGCCTCAGCCAGGGCTGCACGCCCACAGCTCCAGGGACAGAGCACAGCCTGCAGGAGGCCCGATTTCACTGGCTCATTGGTCCCTGTGTCTTCCCCCAGGAAGGGCTGCCGGGAGGGCGGGGCCTAGGGGAGGGCGGGGCCTCCGGGAGTGTTGCTCTAGGAAAGGCCATTCACACAGACAGGAGCTGCCCGCAGACTCCAGCTTAACTCCGCAGCAAGAAACCTGCATTGCCTCCCTTCAGAATCATATTCTTCTGCCCACTGCCACCCCTCAAAGTTAGTAAAAGAGTGTGCTTTTTTCTCTTATGGGGTTTGGTTCTTTTGTGATAATTAACTTTTTAAAAATTTTGTTTATAGAAGAAACATGTCATTGTAGACGTTTGGAAAATAATGAAATGTTTAAAGAAGAAAATAGTTTTAAATGACACAAAATTCCCCCACTTCTGACATCATGATGTTTTATCTTCTGGTCTTTCTTCTATTTTTAGGTATAAAGATGGCCCTATTAGATTACAGTTTTCCATCCGCTTTTTGCTTGTGTCTTTTTCCTATGTTTTTTTTTTAAACACTGCATTTCAGCATTTCTAACCATTGTTAAAGTTGTAAAGTTACTTTTCCAAAGCTGGTGATAAAAGGTAAACATTAGTCTCTCCCTAATATTTCAACATATGTATTTTTAAAATATATTTTTATTGATTTCAGAGAGGAAGGAAGAGGGAGAGAGAGAGAAATACCCATGATGAGAGAGAATCATGGATCGGCTGCCTCCGGAAAGCCCCCCACTGGGGATTGAGCTCACAACCCGGGCATGTGCCCTTGACCAGAATCGAACCCGGGACCTTTCAGTTCGCAGGCTGACGCTCTATCCACTAAGCAAAACTGGCTAGGGCTCAACATATGTATTTTTAAATGGTCTCTGATACACAAATAATTTTCCTAAAGACTGAGATTTGGTTGTGTCTCCTTATTTGGACCATCATAAAGCAGCGTGGCTCAGTGGTTGACCCAGGAACCAAGAGGTTGCTGGTTTGATTCCCGGTCAGGGCACATGCCGGGTTGCAGGCTCAGTCCCCGTGGGGGCCGTGCAGGAGGGCAGGAGGCAGCTAATCATCTCATGGATGTTTCTATCTCTCTATCCCTCTCTCTGCCTCTCTCTCTTAAAACAAACAAACGTATTTTTACATAAAAAGAAATGGGGAAAAAAATACAGCAGCTCTTAGATAAAAATTGGACCCAGCGGTTGAGTGTTCTCCTACCAGGTTTTCCAGTTCGGAGGACAGACGGTACCAAGTGAAACAGATTAATTTCAGAGATAACACACATGGCATTTGTAAGACTTGGTTCATGCGGGCCGGTCAAGCTGTTCTGGGTTTAATGGGGCGCTTTCTGGAAAGTCCTTCCCCTCATGTGCCGGGTTTGTTCCTGCCCTTTCATGGACAGGTCATCCTGGGCCTTCGTGCCCAGCAGGTCCCTTCCACATCCTCTCCCTGGAGGCGGGGCTCAGTCTGCGTCCTGGTGACGGGCTCACGGTGCCGCCGGCTCTGTTGCAGGCATATGGTCCTCCTGAAGGAGCAGTATGGGAAGCAAGTGGTCGTAAACCTGCTGGGGAACAGAGGCGGAGAGGAGGTGCTCAACAGAGCCTTCAAGGTAAACCAACCCCTTGCCCGCTTCTCCACACAGGGAGGGGGAGGGGAGGGGGGAGCCTGAGGGCCCCTGCTCTGAGGCAGGCGCCTGTGGGGGGCTGGAAACACAGTGCAGACCTCACCAGGGTTCCAGCATTACTGACTTGGGCTCCTGATGTGCAAAGTTTAATTTTTGTGAACTGAGAGCTGGGAGAATTTGCTGAGTCGAAACGGAGCATCTCCTGCCTCCAGCTGCATTTCCTCATGTCAAACTCGCGGCCGGCGGGCCACATGCCTCAAATAAATGCTTTTTGAGCATGTTTGACGTGCTTGCTCCAGAACAGTGGTTTTCAACCTTCTGGCCCTTTACATACAGTTCCTCATGTTGTGACCCAACCATAAAATTATTTTCGTGGCTACTTCATAACTGTAATGTTGCTACTGTTATGAATCGTAATGTAAATATCTGATATGCAGGATGGTCTTAGGCGACGCCTGTGAAAGGGTCGTTCGACCGCCAAAGGGGTCGCGACCCACAGGTTGAGAACCGCTGCTCTAGAGCTTCCACTGGGGCCTGGAGACTCAGGACAGCCGGGCCTTTTCCATCCTCTTGGATGGACACGCACACACCCACACACACATACACACGCACACTCTCACCCACACATGCACGTGCACACACTCACCCACCCCCTCATCCGCCCACCCACACACTCACCCATACACGCACACACAAACACATGCACCCACCCACACATGCAAACGCGTGTGCACATGAATGTTTGGGCTTTGCCCATGCAACCCCTCCTTCCTTGGTCTGGCTCCGCTGCTGGCAAGCTCATGCAAACACCTGCAGGGCCCTTGTGCCTGGAGTGGCTCTTCAGAGCTCCTGATCGGCTTTAGGCAAGAAACCTTACGTTATTTCCTCCTGCTCACTTGGAGCCTTCAAACCTTCCACTCTTGCTTGGGCTGCCCCTGAAAGCTGCTGCCTGTGTCCGGCTGCCCATGGCTCCCTGGGGCTTCCCTGTGCAGGACCAGGGAGGTGTGGGGAGAAACCCTGGGCAGGGCAGGAAGCAGTTGGAGCGACTCTCCCCCTCCCCCCATCTCTCCCTGTCCCCAGAGTTCCCGTATGTATTCAATCTACCACGTGAAAAGCTCCAGAATGGGCTGTGGGCGCCTCCACAGTCCCTTTCCAATCACCCGCAGCCCCCACTTAATGGGGAAAGCCCTGGTTGTTTCAAGATCAGGAAAGCCCCCCCCGCCCCCATGGAGAGAGTGTGAAGGCAGGCCTGCCCCTGGCTGATGGCAGCTGCCCAGCTGGGTGCCCATTTCACTCTGCTTAGGAAAGCCGTGGGCTTGGCGCAGCCTTTCCAGGTGCCAGTGTCATTTGGCCAGACCTGCTTTTCCTGTTTGGTTTGTTGCTACTAGCAACGAGATTGAGAAATATCTCCCCTCCACCCACCTTGGCAGCTCGTTTTCAGGAAGAAGGAAGGAGGGGAGCAAGAACAAAAAAGAGCCCAAGACTCTCCTTCCCTTTTATGCCTCGAGTTCTGGGGAAGGACGTCCCCAGCGACCTGTCAGCCGGCGGAAGTGCCTCTTGGGCTGACGGGCTGTTTTGGCGCAAGAGGGACAGGAGATGGCAGCGGTCCCGTGGCCCCGGCCCGGGGGGCAGGCTCCGGGCAGGTGGGAGGTGAGAAGCTGACATTCCGCCTGCAGGAGACCTGACCAGTGTCGCACGGAGCCCCGGCTCCCTGGGCCCATCAGCTCTGCAATGCTGGGGTCCGTGCCCCACAGCCGGCCGGCGACCCAGTGCCTATCAGGCCACAGGGGATAGGCGTCTGCTCCAGACAGAGCCGCCGAGCAGCACCCTGTTCAGTTCATCTGACTTCATCTCACGGCAACACCTCCTTGACGGTGGCACTGGGCACTGATTTGCATTCTGGCCCGTGGTGGGCGGGTGCTCTGAGTCACAGGACCAGACAGCCGAAGTCCCACCAGGCTTTCAGAGTCCTTACGCCCTCCAGACAAGTCTGGCCGGGAGCTGTGGGGCGGGGGAGGCCGAGGCCAGTCCCTGGGCGGCAGCCAGGTCTCCTTCCCTCGGGGCTGGTGAGAGGGCTGAGGAGTGGGTGGCCAGGCTCCTGGTGTGGAAGGGAGGTCTCTGCCAGGAGCGCCCAGAGGAACCCCTGGAGGCTCAGCCGCTTCAGAGCGCACCCACCTGGAGGCTAGTGCCTGTCTAGATGGGGCTGGTTACCAGGCAACCGGGAGCTGGATTATGAGCTCCCAGCCTGCGGGCTGCCCAGCGCCTCAGGGGCCTGTGGCACTTGGTGCCTGAAGAACAGAGTGGCCCTTCCCTCCCCGGCCCCTCGGAGAGCCCCGCAGAGGGGCGATGTCGGAGCGGGACGGGGCTTCCTCGGCAGCCTCGCCCGGCCTGGCTGTGGCTTGCCCGCGGCGGACCTGCCGTGGCAGGATGCTCTGTGGGTCTGTGGGCCGGTGCGTGCTGCCCTCGCAGGGTCAGGACTGACAGACCGCGTGCTCCGTGAGTGATGGGTTGGCCGCTCGGATTCCAGCCGGGAGAGGTTTGCTGCCGGTCTCCTCCCCTGGCCCCTGCCGCTCTCACCTCCTCCCTCTCCCCCTCCAGAAGTTGCTCTGGGCTTCGTGCCACGCCGGTGACACGCCTATGATAAACTTCGACTTCCACCAGTTCGCCAGGGGCAGGAAGCTCGAGAAACTGGAGAACCTGCTGCGGCCCCAGCTGCAGCTCCACTGGGATGACTTTGACGTGTTCACCAAGGGCGCGAGTGTGAGTCCCCGGTGAGTGTCCGCTGTCTCCCCTCCCGCTGGGCCGGTGGCGGGGGGCTGGGCGCCCAGGGCCGGCCGTGTGCCTTCCTGCCACTCGCCAGCTTGCAGTATCCTGGGCCCCGGGGTTCCAGCCTCCCCCCCCCCCCCGCCAACGCCCCCAGATCAGAACCTGCTTTTGAATGTTGGGAGTAGACAGGAAAGCACATTAAACCTACAAAAAAGGGCGCCCAGGCTAGAATGGGAGCCATGGTAACCATATGACTTCTCCAGACAGAGGTGAAACCCCGAGAGAGAAGCAGGGGCTGGTATAACCCCGATGGCCCAGGAAAAGGTGTGGATGTTGCTGCTCAGCTGAGCAGAAAAAGGAAGTCCAGGGTCCTCAAATCACAATACGGCCGACCCTCATTATTCCCAGAGTCTGTATTTGCAAATGTGCCACTGGGTAGACCTGTGACCCCAAACCCACGCTCCCGCCGCTCACAGACATGCTCCGCCGGTGAGAGCCTGAGCCGCCCGCCCGGCCTGTGTTCCCACGGGCTCTGCCCTCCGTTCCGCTCTCTTCTGCCATCTCGTTAGTGCCACGGCTTCACATTTTTGTGCATTTTGTTGGCAATGTCACTGTTTGAAACGGCCCCCAAATATGGTGCTGAGTGCCGTCTAGTGACCCTCAGCACAGGAGGGATGTGACGTGACGTACGGAGAGTTCAGGAAGCTTCGTGCAGCGGTGAGAGCATCACTGGCTGTGAGTTCAATGCTGAGGAACGCACAGAACTAACTAAGGTGTCTCTGCCAGAGGAGCCCGTGAAACAGGCTGTGTGCAGAGTAGTTGGTGGAAATGCGGGACCAGAGGCCCGGGAACCTGGCGGCTATTTCCCTGCGAGCAGTGGCTCAGGATTGGCTCGTGGGCTAGTGGATCACTGATAGTTCACGGCCACTTCCTGAGCGTTACGCGGTGAATCACGGGAATCGACTGTGTTTAGAATGACCCGGGTGTGCGGGCTGCCGACCCCGTATGCTGGGGTCCTGGTGAGCTACGAGGGGCACGCGTTTTGGGGGGCCTACGTCACACACAGGCCACTGTGCTGCAGCCATTGCTCCTTCTAACACAACACGTAACCGTTTATTCCCTGTTTACCTAAGTTTTCAGAAAGGCACTTTGCGGATGAACTGTCTCGACTGCCTGGACCGAACCAACACGGTGCAGAGCTTCATTGCGCTTGAGGTCTGTCCTGCCCCGGCCCCTCGGCCCTCTGTCGTGTCCGTGCCTTCAGCGGGGCAGGCTGGGCCTGCGCCTCCATGGGCAGGATGAGGGCGTCGCTGGGGAGGGGGGCAGGATGTGCTAGGCACCTGGCGAGGTCTCCGGGGCGGGGGGAGGGTTGGCTTGCCTCTGACCCATCAGACAAACTTTTGTACATCTCCATCCGACGTGGGGGCCCAGGTGCCAGGTGCACCTGGGGGAGCAGGGCTCTGGGCGGGAGTATTGTGAGCACACTGCCGGGCAGAGGCGGGGAGAGGCTGTGCGGGAGGCTGGCTAGAGGCCTCGGAGGGAACCCCAGTCTGCCTGTGTGTCTGCGTGATCCCTCCTGGCTTCCCGCTTGCAGGCCAACTGCCCTCCTCGCCAACTGCCCTCCTCGCTGTGCACCCTCTGGTGGTGGGGCAGGGTCAGAGGAGGCTGGGTGGGATGAGGCTGGGTGGGATGGTAACGGGGGGGGGGGGGGTAGCTGTGGTGCAGGCCCCCTTCTTTGCTCAAGGGTTCCTCGTCCTCTGGAGGAGAGGAAACCCTGGGTGGGGTGAGCGGGCAGCTGGGGGAGCTCCCGGGGGGACGTCGATGACCCCTGTCCTCACTCTCGCCAGGTCCTTCACCTGCAGCTCAGGAGCCTCGGGCTGAATTCAAAGCCCATCGCCGACCGCTTCGTGGAGTCCTTCAAAGCCATGTGGTCTCTGAACGGGCACAGCCTGAGCAAGATGTTCACGGGCAGCCGCGCCCTGGAGGGGAAGGCCAAGGTAGGGGCAGGCCAGGATGTGGGGTGGCAGGGGGTGGCGTGTGGATGCCTCTCACGGCCTGTGTCCCGCTCTGGGCAGGTGGGGAAGCTGAAGGACGGGGCCCGGTCCGTGTCCCGCACCATCCAGTCCAACTTCTTCGACGGCGTGAAGCAGGAGGCCATCAAGCTGCTGCTGGTCGGGGACGTCTACACGGAGGAGGCGGCCGACAAGGGAAGGATGCTACTGGACAACACGGCCCTGCTGGGTACGGGGCTGCCTCTCCGCTCGCCTCGGGCGTCCCGCTGCCCGGCCACACAGAGGGCGTGTGGGGTGCCAGCCAGCCCTCCCCACCCCTCAGGTCATCCCAGGTGGCGGGTGGCAGACACTCCCCTGAGCCTGAGGGCGGACGGCGGGGGCGTGTGCTCTGCATGTGGCTGTGGCGGAGCCTGGCCAGGGACCTACGCTGCTCTTTTATGAGATGGTCAGTCCCGTGCGGCCACACGAGGAGGCAGGAGAGAGGCACCCTCTCTCGCAGACAGAGACCCCACCCCGTCCGTGTTTCCGGGGGAGGCAGGGGCTTGCGGGATGTGGACAGACGTGCCCTGTGTTGCCTCCCCGCAGTGACTCCCAGGATCCTGAGGGCGATGTCGGAGCGCCAGGCGGAGTTCACAAATTACAAGCGGGTCCGTGTCGCCATGGGGACCTGGAACGTGAACGGGGGGAAGCAGTTCCGGAGCAACCTGCTCGGGACCGCCGAGCTCGCCGAGTGGCTGCTGGACTCGCCCAGGCTTTCCGAGCCCGAGCCCCAGGGTGAGCACCCATTCCATCGAGCCAGGGTTTGACCTTTTCCATAGCGGTTGACCTGTGAAATGTGGTGTTTGGGGTTCCCGCCCCCTCGGGGTTTAGAGAGCACAGGGTCTACCCTCAGAGCACCCCTGGCACGTGGACTACCCGCCACCTTCCCTCATCCAAGCGTTTAGGGTTCTCACAGCCGCGACTCTCTCCCCCTTCACACACGGAGATTCGCAGTTTTTAGGTTTTCATCAGTAGAACCTCCTATCTAAGGAGGAAGAGGCGGCCTCTGGAATCATGTTCCTGTGAGGGGCTGGGCACGTGGTTCACGGCACCGCTGGCCACGGATCTGGCCACGGTACCGCTGGCCGCGAACGTCCACTCCTGCTTTCCCCCAAACCAACCGTGCAACAGATGCAGCCGTGTCAAGCCATGGCTTTGTGTGCCTTTTAAGAAGGAAATAATCCCAAATTTGACACGTCGCCTCCTGTCTTAGATCTTGCGAGGGAGCATGTAAAGGCCTCAGAGCTCAGACTGGAGGAGGAAGTGAGTTTCCTGCGGTCAGCACACACCCAGGGCCTCGCTCCCTCCGGCTCCCTGGAGTCTCTTCCGGATCCAGCGGGAGGAGCAGGAGCCCCTCGCTGCCAGGAGAGCCCCATCCCAGCCATGCAGGCAGTCTGCACCCCCTTGCTGCCTCGGGGGTCAGGGGAGCTCGCGTCTGCCATTTGGGGTCACTGGGATTCTTGTGTCTGTGAATGCCACCCCCCTCCCCCAGGAGGCCCTGTAAGCGCACAGGCTGGGCTGACTGCAGCTCCTTTTGCTCAAATGGCTCGTCTTCAGTTGTCTGCAGGAGCAGGTGGGTGCTGACAGCACCCTGCCTCTTACTGCGCAGGGGATTCTAGTGGGATAGAGGGTGCACCAGAGCTCCCACTAAAACGCACCGCATTCAGGAGAGAGAAGGGGTGTGGCTGTTGCCACGCAGATCAGAGGAACAGTGTTTTTTTCTTTAAAGAAAGAAAAGAAACTCTAAGCCAGTGAAGCTCGAGGGCCCAGGTGTCTTGTGTGGCCAACAGGAAGGCCGTGGACACTGGCCTTTTGGATGGAGTCAGGGAGGAGAGGGAGGGGTGTCACTTGCTGCAGCTCGAGAGCCGCTGGCTTCCTGGCTCAGGACGCTGAGTGTCAGAAGGACGTGCCTGGAGAGAGGCGGCCAGTGGCCGCAGGGGTGGCATGGCACCCTACGCTTCCCTGTTAAAGGGCACACAGGACGCATGGCTGACACCCCTCCACGTGCTGTGCTTCCTGTCGGTCGCTCCCCGGGAAGGCTGGGCCCCGCCCGGAAAGCACTCGTGGGGCCCAGACAAGTATGAGACAGTGCCTGCCCCTGGGAACCTGGGGAGAAGGGGTGACGCCTGTGACGTCACCGGGAGGAAGAGGCTCTTAGGACACACCTGGCAGGGTGGGGCTTACACAGCCTCTGATTGATACTTCGTGGCCGCTGGTGAGGTGCAAGCACCTGCCCCAGGATGCAGACGAGAAAGGCCACGTGCACAGAGGGGGATGGAGGGGATGTGGGCCGGTGCGGAGCTCCGCCCAGGGGCCTGGATGAGTGCACCGGGGCGGAGGGATGCCTGCGCCCACAGGCCAGTGTGGCGCCCCACGACTGAGCTCAGGCTGGCCATGGGGGGCCTGACTTCCTTCATCTCCTGCCTTGCCCCCAGATGACAGCAGCTCAGCTGACATATTTGCCGTGGGGTTTGAAGAGATGGTGGAACTGAGTGCGGGGAATATCGTCAATGCCAGGTAGGCGGCCAGGGTGCAGGAGAGAGACGTGAAACTCGCTGGGGTTCCCGGGCCAGGTGCGGGGCACGGGCCATCTGTGTCTGCGTCTGCTGGCCTGGGCCCGGGTCGGAGGGGCCGCTGTCTGCCTTCCCCACGCCTCTCTCTGCTGAGGGAGGGAGAAGGGCGGGTGGGGAACAGGCTCTCTAGCTGCGGCCTCTGGCCACCAGGCTGCATCCTGCTGTGAGCCGGAGGGTGTGGGTGGAGGTCTGCGGAGGGTGCCGAGTCACCTTTCCTGGGGAGAGGGGAGAGGAGTGTGGGAGGAGGCACCGCTCTGCTCCCCACCCAATTCACGTGGAGTATAAAGTCAATGACACCTTTTCTTTCCTAAACTGGCACAGCTTCATTTCAGGAACTTTCTGAGCAAATCATAAACCCTGACTCTGGAGCTCCTAGGAGCAGGGCCCGTGCTGGGCCTTAGGTGGCGGGGTGGGGAGTACTGCTGGGGTGGGTGTGACGCAGCCAGCAACAAACGGCCAGTCCAGTGCTGCATGGAGCTCGACCCCTTCAGGGAGGGCAACCGAGGGGCGTCACGCTGTGAAAGGATCAGGCTGGGGCTGGCGGGCGGGCGGGCTGGAGGGGGGAAAACCCACGGCCAGCCGACGGTGACTGGCTTCATTGTCTTTTCTCTCCCAGCACCACCAACAGAAAGATGTGGGGCGAGCAGCTTCAGAAAGCCATCTCACGCTCCCATAGGTACATTCTCTTGACCTCGGCACAGCTGGTGGGCGTCTGTCTCTATATCTTTGTCCGTCCCTACCACGTCCCGTTCATCAGGTAGGAGCCTGGAGTTTCGGAGGGGGGGGAGGGAGGGACGGGGGGGAGGCAAGGGGGGGGACGGGGTCGTTGGTCATGGTGCTTTGTTCTGAC
Organism: Myotis lucifugus; assembly: GCF_000147115.1. NCBI lineage: Eukaryota > Metazoa > Chordata > Mammalia > Chiroptera > Vespertilionidae > Myotis > Myotis lucifugus. Next base: position 3,432,648 of record NW_005871173.1, read on the forward strand.
TTCCTCTTCGTCCTGCCATTATTCTAGATAAATGGAAGCAAACCCCCAGGAGAAACTAGGCTGAATAGAATATTGTCTAGCAGAGAACAAGCCACAATGGGGCCAGCTAGCTTAGGAAGCGGGGCCCCTTCAGGAGTCTTAGTCACCCAGCTCAGCTCTGCACAAGGGAAGGGATGGATAATGCCTTGTTGACATTTTAGTCGGGAAACCTCTGATCCAAGAGCTGAGTAACTCGGCAGGAAATGCCAATGCTTTGCCTCTTTTTTAAAAAATAAATCTAAGACACGTGGGCAGAAAGCCTCTGCAGCAGGTGTAGGCCTCGGTCTGTCACCTGCGCACCCACTCGTGTGCATTGTACGTTGGCACTTTAGGGCGATCAGGAGTCTGCATTGAACCACCTGCCCGGCCCGGCCAAGTCCCTGGATGCTCCCTGCTCCTTAAACATGTTGATCCCTGGTGGCACCTCCTGAGCTTTGCAGGGAAGCCAGGCGGGGTGGCGGGTGGTGCCGTCCGTGCTGGCAGTGAGCACTCGGATCAGGAAGCAGGGATGGAGGTGGGTTGGCTTCAGGGCTGCTTTGTGGGGTGCTTTTGTGGGTGCTGAGCCCTTGAGAGTTGGGGCTGTGGGAGAGGCACTCCAGACCCACGGGGCGGCTGCCGACAGTGCCAGTGCGGGAGGAGGTCAGGGACCGAGGAGCTGCTGGTGGTCGCGCCTGAAGACGGGATTAAACGCTCTGAGCAGGTGGTTTTGGAGTCCTCAGCTGCAGCCTCGGGCTGCGGCCCAGCTCTTCTCTGTAGCCGAACAGGTCGATGCGCGCCACTAAGAAGCCACCGCCTGTGCTCATTCTGTTCCAGGGAGGTGGCCATCGACACGGTGAAGACGGGCATGGGCGGGAAGGCGGGCAACAAGGGCGCCGTGGGCATCCGCTTCCAGTTCCACAGCACCAGCTTCTGCTTCGTGTGCAGCCACCTGACGGCCGGGCAGTCGCAGGTGAAGGAGCGGAACGAGGACTACAGGGAGATCACCCAGAAGCTCAGCTTCCCCATGGTGAGGGCTGTGGGGCGGGCAGCAGGCAGCGGCTGGCCAGGAGGCGGGGGGGCAGGAGGTGGGGCACGCTCTGGCCTCCGTGCTCAGGCCCCCACTCGCGGGTTTCTGAGCTGAGAATACGGGCAGGCACTGGGGACGCCCCCAGAGCAGGGTCCCCGCCTGGGGCACTTGTGCTGGGGGCGGGAGTGACCTCGGCTGGCACAGTGGAGGCCAGCCCAGGCGTCCAGCTTGGAGGGATCAGTCCTCATCTTCATACGTCTCTTCATACCCTGCGTTTTCTTAAGTGCATTTTCCGGTTTTCTGATTCGAGTGTGTGGAATGGGGAAGGAAAACCAATGTGTCCGCTCTTCGCCCGAGCTGCTGAAGAACAGCACGAGGCTCAGTTCTCTTGAGAGTCACAGTCTTGGCACATCCGTTCTGTGGTGGCTCAGATAAGATGGCCCCTTTTCAAAACCAGGCAGATTTTGGCTCAGGAGCCCTGGATGGCCCCTCTGGTCACAGGGTCACCAGTGACGTGCGTTGCGCTGCCCTCTAGTGGTGATCCAGAGCTTTTCATTCTGAAGCCGGCAGATTTTCCTCCACATTCAGGTTTGAAGGTTCTGCGTTCTGTGCCAACCTGGCCCGCACGCCTTCAGCCTTCTGCAAGCCACCTGTCTCCCGGGGGGAGGAGAGACCTCAGCTGTGCCTGCCACAGTGTCAGCGACACGGCCCATTAGGTCCCGGAGCTCTTCATCGGGAGGCCAGATCCCTGAAACCTGGCACCTCCTTTACGAGGCTGCACAAGCGCTTAAAGCGAAAAGCCCTTCGTTTTCAGTAATAAGGGCTGCAGTCCTCGTCGTCGTGTTTGGGTCTTGGATTGAAGAAGAAACAAATGAGTTTGGGAAGTTGGCACTTTGTCATTTTCCAGACCATGTAGGGCAGTGATGGCGAACCTATGACACGCGTGTCAGAGGTGACACGCGAACTCATTTTTTTGGTTGATTTTTCTCTGTTAAATGGCATTTAAATATATAAAATAAATATCAAAAATATAAATCTTTGTTTTACTATGGTTGCAAAGATCAAAAAATTTCTATATGTGACACGGCACCAGAGTTAAGTTAGGGTTTTTCAAAATGCTGACACACCGAGCTCAAAAGGTTCGCCATCACTGATGTAGGGCATTATTCTCCTTGTGTGTCTGTGTAATTTAAAAAGCCCAACCTTGTCCCTTCACAGTGCATTCAAAATATAACCTATTGGAAGGACACACTCAAAGTAATGAAAAGATATATAGCTCCTTTTTGAACAGTGGAAATAACGAAGGCACCTAGAAGTTAATACTCCACACCTGCACTGTCCAGTAAAGTAGCTACTAGCCACATGATGGCTATTTACATGGAAATTAATTAAAATTAAACGAAACTCCCTCGGTCGTACTGGCCGCATTGCAAGTGCTCGGAGGCTGCAGCGGCTGGTGGTCCCGGCTCGGACAGCGCGGGCGGGACCGCCTCCATCACCACAGAAGGTTCTGGACGGCCTGCTCCGGCACTCACTGTATGTGGTCCTGGTCACTCTAATCTCCTGCCCAGATGATTGCTGTGGGTTGGGGGAGTGGGGATGCCGCAGAGTGTGGCAGAACAGAAACAGATTTGGGAGCCGCGTTCAGATCTTGTCCTTATCACACGCTAGTTGTGTAGCCTTCAGCCAGTTTTCCAGAACTTTTTTCTAACCTGGAAGAAGAGCCAGCAGGGTGTGCTGCAGGAGCTGCCGTGAGGGCACTGTGCCCAGCCCTGGGGACAGGTGATAGGAAGCAACCTCTCTCACCGTGATTCCTGTGGGGCGGGAGGGTCACGGATGAAAATGTATGAAGTCCTGCCCTGGCCAGTGTGGCTCAGTGGATAGAGCGCCGGCTTGCAGACCAAAGGGTCCGGGTTCGATTGCAGTCAAGGGGACGTACCTTGGTTGCAGGCTCCTCCCCAGCCCGGGCCCTGGTCGGGGTGTGTATAGGAGGCAACCAGTTGATGTGTTTCTCTCACATCAGTGTTTCTCTCTGTCTTTCCCTCTCTCTTCCACTCTCCCTAAAAATCAATGGGAAAATATCCTTGGGTGAGGATTAACAAAAGAAAGAGGAAAAAGGAAAAAAAACCAGAAAACAGAAAATGTATGAAATCCATGACGGTTTATGAAGTTGCGTGTCCTACGCAATTTTACTTATTTCCTTAAACCTCATCCTCACAGCCCGGACTGTTTGGGCGGCTCTGAGGGTCTGGAGGTAACGGCAGGAGCTCAGCCTGCCCATCAGGGGATCAGCAGAGCAGGTGTTGGCAGCCGTGCCACCGGGAAGAGTGGGAAATTTCTCCAAACCACTCAAAAACATGATTATTTAAAATAAACAGTAAGCCTCCTAGGAGCTCCCCGTAGGCCTCAGGGATGAGTGAAACATAAGACACTTTAGCAGAAGACTTTTTCAAAGTAACATTTAAGAAAATGCGTCTGCTTGTCGCCTGCGCGGTGAGCTTTCCTGCCCCTCCCACCTTCCCTGGAAGATGGGCCTGAACGACTGTGATTTTCTTTACAATTTAGGGAAGAAACATCTTTTCTCATGACTACGTGTTTTGGTGTGGCGACTTCAACTACCGCATCGATCTCACCTACGAAGAAGTCTTCTATTTTGTTAAGCGCCAAGACTGGAAGAAACTTCTGGAATTTGATCAGCTACAGCTGCAGAAATCCAGTGGAAAAGTAAGTTGTGCTTTTAAAGCAGTTTTGGCAGCTGCCCCAATAGGGGATAACATCTACTAAATGTGCACCCTCGTGTCTGGCAAGTTAAGTTCCAGGAGCAAAGGGGATCAGGACGTTGTAGGAAATGTGTGTGATTGTCCGTTCACACACACACGTCCTGTTCACCCCTCACGGGCTGTGTTCGGGTCTGTGTCCTCTCACGGCGCAGGGGCCATCGTGTGAAAGCACAGCGCAGGCACGGTAGCCAGCTGCAGGAGCCGGAGGCAGCAGGAGGCCTGTGCTCTGTGGGGGGAGGGGGTTGCTGTCCTTACTCTGTCAAACCAGAAAAGAGCTGCACTCAGTGGGAGTCACAGCATCTGAGGTTGGAATGGCCCTGTCACAGCATCTGAGCGACCTGCTCATGCTCACGTGCACACCTTGCAGGGACTGCTGTCCTTCAGCTGTTCTAAACCAGCAGGGGACACTTCAGACTCTGCTCAAAGTACTGGATTTGGGTGCTGTCTCTATTTCTCATTGGTGAAGACACTAACAAATCAGACCAGCATTGATATATATTTTACACGCCCATTTGTATGGTTAATTCTCAAGGCCATCCTACAAATTAGTTATTATACCCATTTTATAGACAAGAAAACTGAGGCTAAGGTCAAATAATTCATCCAAGGTCACAGGGGCCAGTGACAGAGCTCCAATACTGTCCAAGACTGGAACTACACAGCTCATGCTTTCCCCTGACGTGACCCATGTGCAGATTTTAGTGACTCCGTGGGCCATGACACCCTCAGTTCTGCAAGGTCACCCTGGCTAGCCTCCAGGTGCCCCCAAACTTCTTCCCTCCTCCAGCTGATACTGGTGCCTGTTAGCTTTCCCGCAGCCAGGCTGAGGTGAGGGAAGCACAGCTACTTCCCTTTCCCTTCTGAGAAGGCGGCGGGTTCAAATGCATGAGAACTGGGAAGTCAGATCTCACCTTCAGCGAGGTCCGCATGTTCCTCCGGGTGTTCCCTGCCCACCCCCCTCAGCCCTGCCCGGGTGGCCAGGTGGGGATGTCAGCACGCCGTTCCTTCCTGGGACAGGTGGCTCTTGCTTCCTCCCACCAGTGTCCTCCGCACCCTCCCACTCATGCACCGAGCAGGCGGCTGCTCCTGGGCCTCCCGGAAACAAGGCTGGACCCAGAGCGGAAGGAAGACGGAGGAGAGCTCGACTTCAGTTCTGGGCTTCTGTTCACACCATTCGCCTAGTTAACAAGCATCGGTTAAGGCCTTGCTGGGTGTGGGCTGGGCATCCCTGCCTCGTGCCTGTCACTGTCCGTGGGGCCAACGAGCAGACAGTGTGATAGGTCGGGTGTTGGGGGAGGGGGTGCACCAATATTAGTGCGTCAGACAGGTGAACAGTCATCACTGTTTTGCTAATTAAGAGGCACACACGTGTCCAGTTTTAGACATATTTGTAAATGTGACGTAGGCTCTGTGATTTAGGACCAAGCTGAGCGTGTGGCTTCTTTTCCTCCCACTAGATTTTTAAAGACTTTCATGAAGGCAGCATTAATTTTGGACCCACCTACAAGTACGACGTTGGCTCCGCCGCCTACGACACGAGCGACAAATGCCGCACCCCGGCCTGGACGGACCGGGTCCTGTGGTGGAGGAAGAGGCATCCCTTCGACAGGACCGGTGCGTGGGAGCCGTGCGCTCTCAGAGCTGGTGGGGTGGGGTGGTCAGCACCACCAGGGAAAGTCACGTTGATCCAGCCGGACACTCTGTTATATCAGGAACGTGTCCTTGACAACCCAAAGCTACGCACAGGTCATCCCAGCGCCGGCCCCTGCGCTTCAGAGGTTGCGCTTTGGGGAGCTCCCCCGTCCTCTCTCTAGGGACCGGTCCGCAAGGACCTGCTCCTGACTCCCCATCCCTGCACCACAGCTGCCCCCCACCCCACCTGCCCACCTTTGTTCCCATGGGAACAGGAGAGAAGCCACGCCTTCCCCGCTGCCTGCCCCACACAGCTGCCCGCCACCCAGGCCGCTCCTTCCCACCACACCCTCATCTGCCACAGCCCCGGTTCCGAACCGAACGGGAAAGATAAGGGTTTGCTATCATTTAGCTTCAGTCTGGACCGATGATCCAGCTATGAAGTGCAGTTGATTTAAAATTAGAAGGATGGTGAGGGGTTGGGGGGCGTGATTAACCGGGGACCTTATATGCACAGATGCGTAGCCCATGGACACAGACAGTAGTGTAGTGAAGGCCTGGGGGAGCAGGTGCGGGGTGAAAGGGGTCAATGGGAAGAAAAGGGGGGACAGGCGGGGGGACGTCTATAATACTTTCAACTGTAAAGGTAATTTAAAAAAAAAAGCAAATGGAGCAGAATGGAACCTGGGAAAGATGTATGGTGTTCTTGACTTTTCTATATTTTGAAATTATTTTCAATAGTAATGTTTAAAAAATATAAGATAAAATACAATTAACCACCTGTAATCTGGGACATAAACCAGCCAACTTCTCTGGTGAGACACTTGCTGAGATTTCAAAGCCAGGAAAGTCACACCTGCAGATTGAAAGATACATTTAGTTCAGATCAGTTTGGGGCACCGAGCGCCCTTGTGCCCCCAGCCTCGGCCCTGGCACCTCCTGCTGTGCAGAGGGCTGCAGACCTGCGTCCCTGTGCCCCGGACAGAAGCCCCACAGTGTGATTTCTGTGCCCCCCCCCCCACTGTGCCCATGGGAGAAGCTATTTACCCCAGGTCCAAGGGGTCAGAGCGAACGAGTCTGAGACACGCGTGGCCCGTCCCTGTGGTACCTGTTCTGTGTTCTCGGATTCGCCTGTGTTGACACCGTGTTGTGTTGTCTGTGGGTCTCTGGATTGGAACCCTGTGAGTAGCTGGAGAACTCAACCTCCTAGACAGCGACCTCGATGCGGACACCACGGTCAGACACACCTGGTCTCCCGGATCCCTCAAGTATTACGGCCGAGCGGAGCTGCAGGCGTCAGACCACAGGTACGGTGCTCGCTCCTTGGGCACACGCTCCTCTGCTGAGACCCCCAGGAAGACGGAGACCCCGGGACCGCCCCTCGAGGCCGCAGGGCGCTCTGGGGCGCCTCGGGGGCTGTTGGTGGTGTCTGTTCGCAGGAGCTCCCGGGACAGAGGGGCGCGGTGTGGCCGTCGCGCCCGGGCTAACGGCTGCCCGTCTTCCCTCCGTGTCTAACACAGACCCGTGCTGGCCATCGTGGAGGTGGAAGTTCAAGAAGTGGACGTGGGTGCCCGGGAGAGGGTGTTCCAGGAAGTGTCCTCTTTCCAGGGCCCCCTGGACGCCACCGTCGTCGTCAACCTCCAGTCGCCCACCTCCGAGGAGAAAGACGAGTTTCCGGAGGATGTGCGCACCGAGCTCATGCAGACCCTGGAGAATTACGGGACGATCGTTCTTGTCAGGTGACCACTGCCCCGCCCGGCGGGCGGCCGCGGGGGTGCCATCCGGGCTGTGGGAGCGGCCGAGTCTCTCTCGGGGTTGATGGGACCGTTTCCTTTATTCCAGGATCAACCAGGGGCAGATGCTGGTGACGTTTGCAGACAGTCACTCGGCTCTCAGCGTCCTCGATGTGGACGGCATGAAGGTGAGGCCGCTTGGTCCTGTGCGTCCTCGGGGCCGTGCGTCCCCTCGCCTCGCCGTGCCTTTAGGTGTTGGCGCCGCGGAGGGCAGAGGCCGGGACCCTTCACCGGGCACCTCATCCTGGTACCTTTGTTGAGCTGTCTAATGCCCAGCCCAGGCTGCTTGCAGAATTTGGGAGAAAGAACAAGTTTTGGAGTCTCATTCCCGCTGGGTTCCTGGGTCTGTCTGTGCTCATGCCTCCGTGCGGGAGTGTTGCTGTCTTTCTCTTTAGAGCGGGGGTGGGGAACATCTGCCCCGAGGGCCGTATAGAAAGAAGTCATTTGGTCTGGCCCTGCCCAGGTGCTAGGGGTGAGTGAGTTAAATGTTTGACCAGTACAGCAGGCTAATTTTTAAGCTGGTCGTTTTGCATGGTCTGCAAACGGTGTTAACATCCAGTGGCCCTTGGCAGGAGAAGGTTCCGCCTTTCAGAGGGTGCATTTTGGAGCAGGCAGCCCAGGGTTGTCCATGTTGACGATGCCCCGGTCGATTTTAAATTCACGCGGAACGAAAAGCTGAAGACGAGGGTTTGACCTCTACTTAGACCCGGCGCGAGCCTGCCCGAGGCCGGGACCCTCCGCTGTGCTTGGCGGCGTGAAGCTGGCCGGGCTCCCGACACATGCGTTGGAGCGGGAAGCCCTGGGCCGCCGCGGGCTTGACGGGCGGGCGCCTGCGCTCACTCGGCAGCACTGTCCCTCGCAGGTGAAAGGCCGGGCCGTGCAGATCCGGCCGAAGACCAAGGACTGGCTGACGGGGCTGCAGGCCGAGATCCTGCGGAAGCGGGAGAGCCTGGCGCCCGTGTCGCCCACCGCCAACTCCTGCCTGCTGGAGGAGGGCTTCGACCTCACCAGCTCGGACTACGAGTCGGAGGGTGAGTGGCCCTGGCCGGCCTTCTGGCCGGGTGGCGAGGCGGGCAGGAGGCCTTGCTCCCCGCCATGGGCGGGGGGGCTGTCAGGGGCCCTTCCGAGCGCGGCCTGGGGACGGACACAGGGGCTGCGGTGCCGTTTGCCCGGCGATGGGGTGGGCAGCGTTCGTGTGCAGGATGATGTGTGAAACGGCAACTAGGACCGGAGACGTCGAAACCTACTTGAAAGCAGTGGTTTTGAGGATGTCCGGGCTTCGCTTTGGTCCCCGTCCCAGGCATGAATGGAATTCGGGGGCCCGTCCCTGGGGTCACGTGGGCTCCCGTGGTCTACCAGCAGGTGGGCCGAGGGGTCCTGACACCACGGGGTCGAGACAGGCCCCCCCATGAAAGTGATGGCCTCCCACCCTAATCGTCTGTGGCTCCCTTGTTCCCAAGGGGATATTCTCGAAGAGGACGAAGACTATTTGGATGAACTGAGTCAGCCTGTGGTCTCAGACAATGAGCTGGGCGGGGACGACCTTGCCGATACCCCTAGCTCCATGGCGGCACCGCCCAGCAAGTCACCTGCGCTCCCCAAAAAGAAGCAACATCCGACCTACAGAGGTAGCCGGGCCTTTCCTTTCTAACAGCCTTGGGCATGAGATGGCTCTCTTCTCAGCATCTCTGCATGATGCCACAGGCAGTGCGCCGCCCCACGAGGGCGAAACCACGCCGTCACCGCAAGCGGCGGGCACGGGGCTCTGGGAAGGTGGCAGCTACCGCCACGCTGGTTTTCTCCGGTGATTTGTGTTTTACAATTTTTGGTGCCCCTTTAATATCCCAGATTCATGATAATTCCCATTTCTCCTGTGTATGCAAATGGCCACAGCTCTGAACTGATTTTACATTTGATTTGATTTTTCTCTCCCAAACTTTTCTGATTCAGTCCTGGAAGAGGCATGTTCAATATCTGTGTGCTAAGTTGCTGGTCTTATTTTCTTATAACATTATATTGTTATATAGTAACAATTTTATACATTATATACTTATACATATACATGTATGTAATTAATGATATCAACATTAGCATCATTATATCACCATTGACTGAAAGGCATGTGGATTGAACTGCATGTCCCTAGATTATATAGTATAGTAGACTCTTGAATAGTTTTTTTGAAATACATTTTTATTGATTTCAGAGAGGAAGGGAGAGGGAGAGAGAGATAGAAACATCAATGATGAGAGAGAATCATTGATTGTCTGCCTTCTGCTCACCTCCTACTGGGGATCGAGCCCGCAACTGGGGCATGTGTCCTGACCTGGAATCGAACCTGGGACCCTTCAGTCCGCAGGCTGACGCTCTGTCCATTGAGCCAAACCGGCCAGGGCCAGGTGCCTCTTTGAATAAAGACTAGAGCAACAGGGGCTGTGTGGGCTGCCCAGCCACCTGGTGGGCGTCCAGATGGATTTGAGGGATGGGGTGTCGGAGCCAACATGAATGGACCAGGCTGTGTTGTCGTGTGAGAGAAGACCTGAGCTTGTTCTGCTTTTACATGTGATACATGCGCGTGTAATGAAACACAAGCAGCACGTCCTCGTGCTGCTCTGAGCCCGGAAGGCTTTGGCTGGGTGCGTCAGGGGGGCTGAGTGTTTGGGACCTGAGTGCCCAGGACACCCACACGAGGGGCTGTGGCTGGAGGCTGCCCTGCTGGCAGAGACGTGCGATGGTTCTCAGTGTCCCAGACAGTTGTCTTGTGTGTAGAGCCAGGGCTTTGGAAGGAGGGCTCTGGTTTCCGGCTGCCGCCTCTACTCGATGCGGACGTCTGAGGGTGGTTTCAGGAGGAAACACCTCTCTACTCTCACATCTTCGGTGTCTCTCCCGTCTGGACACGTCTTGTCGAGGTTCCCTGAGTGCTCCCAGCAGGCACTGGGTCCTGCCCTCCTGGGCCGGCAGCCAGGGGGACACTTCGGCTCCCCGGGGGGGCCCTCCTGCCCCAGGTGGCTCCGCACACCTGAGCCCCACCCGACTCACCTCCCTCCCGTTCCGTTCCGCTGTGTCCTCCAGATGACGCCGCCCTGGTGGAGTTAAAGCAGGAGCTGGAAGCCGTGGGGGACCGCCTCCGCTCGCCAAGTAGGTCTCTGTCGGTTCCCAACAGGCCGCGGCCGCCTCACCCGCCGCAGAGGCCGCCCCCTCCAAGTAAGACCCGCTGCCTGGGCTCCCGCCTCTGGGAATGGCTGCGCACCTCCTGCACCTCCTGCTCCTGCTCCTGCACCAGCGGCTCTGCGTCACCTCCCCGGCCTCCGGGCCCACGTGCGCTCTGCCCTCTGCCCTCTGCCCTCTGCCCTCTGCCCGCCTTGGCCCTCTTGTCTTAAATCCATGACATTTGAAATGGGAGGTGCAGTCAGTGATCCTTTGTGAGGCTGTCCTGGTCCTCCTGTGGCTGCGCTCTGCTTCTAGCTGCTTCCGCGGAGAATGGGAAACCGGGGCCTCCGCCAAGAGAGGGCGCTTTTTAGCTTCTCCCCCCAGCCCCGCAGCGTCTTCCAGAATCTTCTCCCCTTGAGTGCTGGCTCCTGGCACCGCCTCGGACCTGCAGACACACTCCTCCCAGCCCAGGCCCCCAGGAGAGGGTCCTCCTGGCCCCTCAGAACACAGTGCTTTTCCCACCAGCCTGTCATCAGTACCTGATACAGTTGGGACGTGCTTCTCATCAATTGCTAGTTCCCTTTGCTGTTTACTGCCCCCCTGCGCCCCCCAAACTGTGGCCATTAGACCTAGATTTTGCTAAGACTTTACTTTCAGAATCGGGTTCAACTTGGCTTATGTCGCAATAATAATCAATGGCAAGCTAGTTGATACTCAGAAAATAAAGTATAAATAAAAACGTTAAATGCTATATATTTCTGTGGAAAACGTATAACAATAGGTCAATATAAAAAAGAAGTAAATTCTTAATTTCACTTGACTACCTAGAGATAAAAGCTGTGAATCACAAGACTTCCAGCCTTTCTCCAATTATGCATATCGACATCCGCAGGCAACGTCTTATTTCCATGTTTTTTACAAAGTTGGTAACTTTTTTGTTTGGTCATTTGCCCTTCACCTAATGTCTGTGTCGTTGCGTGTTGTTCTAGAACGTGTCCTGTTAATGGCTGCACGTGTAATTCAGCGTAGAGTATCCCCTGCTTTGGGATTTTTTTCGATTTTTGCCCACAACACATTTTAAAAATTTGGTCCTCGTCACAATAGTGTATTCTAATCCGCCTAAAGCGAACTGACCTCTACACCACATTTGAGCCCCCAGGATTTTAGGTTCACATTTACATTAACAGTGACATGGAATAATGCTTTTCCAGAGAATCTGTGTTCACAGCAGGAGCTGTTAGAGGGGGATTCAGGGCGCTCGTGGCCTCTGGATGCCCACAGCCGAGCACGCAGGCCCTCACTGCCCTGCACTGCTGCCTCGCTCTCCGCCGCCGCGGCCTGGCCGGGAAGCATCGGCGCCGTCACTGAGGTTAAGACTCTGCCTTGTTGGTTTTCACAGCAGGTCTCATGGTGAAGAAGTCGGCCTCGGACGTGTCCATCTCCGGCACCCACGGGCAGTACTCGATCTTGCCGACGGCAAAGCTGCTGCCCGGCGCCCCTCAGCAGGCGGTGAGTCGCTCTGCGTGCGGCTCGCAGGGAAACAAAGACGGGTTATATCCCAGGGGTTGGCCTGTGGTTCGTCCTCGGCCCCTCATCTCACCCGGGGTCACTCCCGTTCAGCACATACATCGATTTCTACCTCTCTAACCCTCCAACTGCCCACCGACTCACCCCAAAACCCCATAACTTAGTGGCATGTTTTTTATGGGCTTTTAAATGGTCGTGCAGGGCATGGGAGAGGAATCACGTTGATGAAAAATCCAAGTGTCCCGTGTGGTGGGATTGTTGGCCTCCAGACTCACCTGCTTCTCTGTCTCCCGACGCCTGGCTCTGACCGTGGTGTGCAGAGCAGTGCGTGGTGGAAGGGAAAGTAGGAGACATTCCGATCCATTGCTGGACAAAATTATGACGACTCTGGGGTGAAGGTAGCGGAGAGAAGAGGCTAAACCAGATCCCATGGCCTAAATAACTCGGGAGGGGCACTAGGAATAGTAACAGTTCTGGAGGGTGGAGAGGAGGCGCTCCAGAGGAGGCGCGGGGCTGCTGGAGACGGTAGGTGGAGGTCGGCGGAGTCGAGGCAAGGAAGGAGGGAGGAGGCCTGGGTGCTGGGTGGAAGCTACTGGGTCCCAGGACAGGGACAGAGGGCGGGGCCCGATGCCCATGGGGTCCCAGCAGGGGGTTCACAGGCATGAAGGCAGGTCAGCAAAGGGGACCCTGCGGTTTAAGCGGGTGAAGAGGTAGAAGAGGCACTTTGAAGTAAACAGATCTGGAAGGTGTTTTAATAACTCAGCTGGGCCGTAAAATGCCTTCTGATAGGCTTCTGGCTCTTTCCTGGTTATCGAAAGGTTAGAGGATGGCTTGTCCACATTGCAAAAACCGGTGAGGGTCCCTGCTCGAACACTGTCACATTCCTCCTCTTGGTAGCACGGCTCCGGGGAAGGGGCTTGAGGACGCGGTCAGACAGGACTGTGTGTTCATCGCCGGCTGGCGGCCCAGGTGCAGATCAGTGGGCGGGGAGCTGGCCGGTGCGGCTGCTTCCTGCCTGTGTTAGTAACGCTTCTCTTCCTCATCTGCCCTCAAGCCCAAGGCCAGGACGGGGATCAGCAAGCCTTACAATGTCAAGCAGATCAAAACCACCAACGCCCGGGAGGCGGAGGCCGCCATCCGGTGTCTGCTGGAGGCCAGAGGCGGTAGGTTCTCCCGGGCCTCCTCCCGCCGGGGAGCTCCTGTTCTCCTTTTCATCTTCCTGCTAAACGGGGCCGAGAGGAGAAAATAATTCTTTCCTAAAGGCAGTATTAAACGAAAGCGCCATTAGCAACATTTTGTAGAATTCCACTACTGAGATGTACTGTCCATTTAAAGTTATATATTTAAAATTCAGTAAGTATATAAAAAGAATCCCAGGGTTGTTAAGAAGTACCTAAGGGAGAGATTGACATAAACAAAAATGAATGTTGGAAAAGGATAGTGCTCCAGGCGCTAACCCATCCTGCTTGAAGAAGGGGGAGTGAGGTACACATCCCTGTTCCGGACACAAAACCCACTTTTTAAATCACCAGCAACTGTAAGTTCTTGATGTCAAAGAACTGCCTGTTCACGTAACTGCTATCACTTCACTTAACCCGCGTTAGTCATGTTTTACCTTAGAATCTCCCCCCTGCATTCACATCACTGGTCACTAACTTGTTTGGATTTTGGAAGGGGAGAGAGCATGCCCTCTGAAAAGCCACATGCAGTACAACTGACTGTTGTTGATTTGTTTTCAGTCTGGATATCTAACTTATTTGGAATTTTCAAATAACATTGAAAGAGGGAAGAAAGTACGAGGATGAGAAGCACTGTTGTAGGATGACATCATCTCAAGTGGTCTCTTTTTAATTTAAATTTATTTTCAAATATTTATTAAACATCAATTTATATTTTTTAATTTTTAAATTGATTTTAAAGAGAGAGAGGAAGGGGGGCAGAGAGAGAGAAACATCAATTTATTTTTCCACTTACTTACGTTTTCATTGGTTGATTCTTACATGTGCCCTGACCTGGGATTGAACCCTGTATTGGGATGACACCTAACCAACTGAGCTACCTGGTCAAGGCTGTTTTTATTCATTTTTAAATATAACTATAATTGTATGTAACAACTCAAGGGTCCACCAATAAATAAAACATGGTGTAAATATACCATGGAATATTATCCATAAAAATAGGATGGAGTACTAATACATGCTACATCATGGGTGAATCTTGAAGATAGTATGCTATGTACACACACACACACACACACACACACACACACACTGCATGCAGAACAGGCAAATTTAGAGACAGAATGTTCTAGTGTTTCCAGGGTGGAGAGAGGAGGGAATGAGGAATGAGTACTATGGGTATGTGTGGGGTTTTTTTGTGGGGGTGATGAAGATGTTCTGGATTAGACAGTGATGGTTGCAGAACTGTTCTTTAAAAGGGTATATTTTATGGTGTGTGAATTATATTACTACTAGAGGCCATTGCACGGATTCGTGCACATTGAAAGTAAATTAGTTAGAAGGTGTCCGGCGGGGCGGGACTGGGCAAGATTGGCCGGACACGCCCTGGAGCCAACCTTCCATGATCCCTCCCCAGCCTGCCGCACCTGGGGCGGTGCCGGGGCTCGAAGGGCACCTGCGGAGTGAGCGGGGTCCCTCTAGCAGGTGGGGTCCCTCGGCCTGGCCTGCAGGGATCGGGCCAAAACTGGCAGTCAGATACCCCCAAGGGGTCCCGGAGTGTGAGAGGGCACTCTGCAAAGTTGCTGTTGCTCGGCAGCTCCTGCATTGAGCGCCTGCCCCTGGTGGTCAGTGCGTGTAATAGCTACCAGTCGAATGGTCAGACGGTCGCTTAGGCTTTTATAGATATAGATATAGATATAGACATATTTTAATCCTCACCCGAGGACATGTTTAGAAAGAGGAAGAGGGAGAGAGAGAAATATTGATGTGAGAAACATTAATTGGTTGCCTTTTGTACATGCCCTGACCAGGGATCGAACCCACTCCCAGGTATGTGCCCTGACTGTGAATCGAACCAGCAACCTTTCGGTGCACAAGACGATGCTCAACCAACTGAGCCACTCCAGCCAGGCCATATTGCCTTTTTATTTTTTTATTTTTTTTGTTAAGGGTATGGTTGTGGAGGCAGGAGAGGTTTGAACTTGGAAACCTACCTGGAGTTTGAACTTAACATTTTCTTGATCACGGGCCCTGCCGAGGTTTTAAGGAGCCTTAGGTCATCTCCCGTGAGAAGCGCACACGCATCTGCATGTGATGTCAGGGCGTCACTGATCCCCCATGGAGACCACTACAGACCCAGCTCACCATCCCTGCTTGGGAGGTGAGCACCAGAAGCTGGGGCCAGAGCTAGCTCGTTGGTCCTGACAACCCTCAAGCATCTTTTTTAGAAAAAAAAAAAAAAAGGAAATATACTGTATCAATAAATTACCCTCAGAACGTAGATTATCTAAAGATTTCATGGCGCAGCGAACTGCCTGGTCCCGGGCGCTTCAGCCATGCACTTGTGTGTTTCAGGCCCCCCAGGGGAGGTCCTAACCGCCACGGCCCCGAGGGACCAGGAGTCCTCCAAGCCAGAGCCCGCGGTGGGGGCAGCCCCGCTCCTGCCCCGCCGGCCCGCGCCCAGAGTGCCTGCCATGAAGAAGCCGACCTTCAGGAGGACCGGGAAGGTAAGCGCTGGCAGCAGCCGCCTCTCACCCCTCCGTTGCTCGAACGTCTGGTGAGATAAGAATCCCATCTCTGCTGAGTCTGTCTCTCCATAAACACTCGAGCCCCTGGACGGCCCCATCCTGGAGGAAGACGCTTGGCAATTGCTTTCTCCTCCGTATCCCTGACTCTGGCTGCGCGGAAAAGCCAGGGACTTCTCGCCACGCCAGGAACGGCTTGGAGGCCGGGCCCCACAGCGGACCACGGGGGGAGGCCCGATCCCACGTGTTCCCGGAGCTCCCGTCCGTGTGTGGTCTGTGTCGTGCCTGCAGGGTTCGCGTGGACAGGTCTTGTTTGCGTTAGAAGAACAATGACGGGGTCCTGGCCGCGCCGGCCTGGGACGCGGGCCGTCCCACCGCTCTTCTCGCCACTTTTCTTGCAGATTGTGTTCTGCTCTGGCTCCCAAGCCTCCCCGCCTTGCTTGCTGCTTCAGAGACATGAGTTTGTCAGGGACAGTAGCAGCCCAAAGACTGGCACCTCTAGAGGCATCTGGACCTTCCGTTGACCTCAGTGTTCTGGTGCCGGACACTCGGTAACCCCTCGCCGG
>NW_005871173.1:3448943-3481183 GCF_000147115.1 Myotis lucifugus
TGTCTTTGTTTCTAAAGTCCAGGAGGGCAGAACGTGTGTTTTTTTTCCACCCCCCCAAGCGGTAGAACTGGCGGCCGGGGATTTTGTGGAGGGGGTGTTTCGGCCGCGTGTTTCCCTAAAGAGCGAAAGTAAACACCGAAAGGCCGGAGCCCCGAGTGCCGGCCCCCACGCGGGCCACAGAGTTTCCTTTCCGCCCCGGCTCGGGCTGTTGTCCCTAGGGGTGGTTTTGAAATTTGAACCAAAAGAAGCGAAAGTGTCCGTGTAAATGTTTCCGTTCTTCCATATTTAAACACCAAGATTCCGGGAGCCAGCGTACCGTGCGTCCTTCGTTAGCCCGACGCCGGGACGTAGGTGACTCCGCGTTTGCTTATCTGTGTGTGAATTAGCAACGCCGCGGCCTCGATCGAGAGCTGCAGCGGGGTTTGCTGTCAGTAAGGGGAGGGGACACCCCTTCTCCTCAGGGAGCAAAGGGGGCCTGTCTCGGTGACTCCTGTGGCCCTGGTTTTCAAGTTCCCACTCGTCTTCCATTGGCCCCGCGGTTCTCCTGGTCAATGTGTGTGTTTCTGCCGTGTTCTTCCACCCCTGTCACATGGCCGCATCCCAGACATTCTCAGCTCTCGCATTTGCTAGAATGTCCCCCGCGGCTCCTGGCTGACGCTGAGCGCGGACGCCCGAGCCCCACGCTGGCTTCTCACTCACTCTCTGTATCCTGCCTTTCCCCAGCCCACGTCGCCGGAAGAACAGTTCGGGCAACAGACTGTCCATTTCACCATCGGGCCCCCGGAGACGAGCCTCGAAACCCCTCCTCTTGTGACAGTCCCTCCTGTTCCCAAACCAAGAACCCTTCTGCCCGGGAGAGGCGCCGAGAGGAAGCCCACGCCAGACAACGCCCCTGCTGGGGCCACGCCGCCCCTCGTGGGGGTCCCGCCCCAGGTGCCCCCGAGGAGGAAAAAGTCGGCCCCCGCCGCCTTCCACCTGCAGGTGCTGCAGACCCACAGCCAGCTCCTCCAGGACCTGGCCCGCAGCGGCCTCCGCAGCGACGGCCCCCCTGCCCACCAGCCCGACGGGGGCGCCCAGACTGATGGCCACAAGGAGCCCAGACCAGAGGCAGCCTCCCTCCTGGGTGATGGCCAGGACCCCTTCTGGAGCCTTCTCCAGCACCCTAACCTGGTGAACAGCGCCTGGCTGTCCAAGAGCTCTGACCCCCTGGACGCGGGGACCCGGAACCTCAGGAGGGCGCACACAGCCCCACTGCAGGTCAGTGGCTCGGCCGCGGAGGAGCCGCCCCCGGAGCACAGGCACCAAGACCTGGGTCGCTGGGCCGCCATCAGCGACACGGACAAGAGGACGGTGCTGCAGGTGTTCGACCCACTGGCGGAAACCTGAGTGGGAGCCGTGGACAGCGCGCTCTCGCAGAACGCCTGCCTTCCTCCTCAGGCATCGCTTTATAGAGAAAAGCCCGTGGGCCTCAACCCCCCGTCAGAAGAGACATCTATGTAAAGGCACTGAAGCAACATTCGTACTTCTGCCCCCTCTTGTGTAGTTTACAAAAATCGTGTCTCTTATTCAATAAGGTTATTGCTCAGCCACCGCGGTATGTTTTATTCCGGACGTGTGCATTTCGAGTTGCCTCTCAGGGGCCTGGGAAGGAGACCTTCCTGCGAGAGTCCGCGTGTGGGTTTTAGAAAAGGGAATTAGTGGATAACGCCTAAGTTCCCTCCCGTCGAAGTTTAAATGGTTGTTCCATTTACGTGTGTCTGTGGTGTTTTTTAATTCCGTTTGTATTTTACAGATTCAGAGTAATTTTTTGGTGCATCACCCGGGGGGTGGGTGCATAAAGTAAGGATCACACTGAAAGGTAGTTGGGACCATGAAGAGCCGTACCTGCCCGCATCGCACCAGGTTAGAAAAGTCAGAGACAGAAGCAGCAAAGAGGTCAACCCAACGACTGGGCTGCCCACTCCCTGGTGTTTGTTTATGTGCGTGTCTGTGTTAACCTTGACCGTGTGGGAGACGGTGTCTGTACTCTTGGGGCCCTGAAGCATATGCCATCAGCTTCACCCGAGCTTAACCCGGCTAAAGACTCCTGTGTCCTGTCTCCGACATGCACGCCCCATAGACTGCTCCAGCCCTGAGCCCTGGTGAGCCGCGTAAGCCAGTGTTTACATGCTATCGAGCCCCTTTTAAAGGAAACCTTGTGAATTCTTCTCTTCCCTTCTGGTCTGTACCTGGTAAACGCACACATGTGAGAATGCTATGATGACTGTCTGCTTTAGCCTGGTCTGTGGCTGCAGCGTCAGGAAGGAACGCACCACGTGCCCCTTTTACATAAGAAACCCAGGCAGCGTCCCCGGACTGGCTTCTCTAGATGTCTGTTAGGTCTACTTTTTACCTGCGTTTTCCCTGTACGACTCCAACACCACTGCTGGCCTATGAAATCATTTAAAAAGAAATCGCCATATTGCTCCACATTGAAAAAACAATGTTGGAAGGCCTAGAGTTTCATTTGGAGCAGATATGATGTTTTTGCTAATCACTGGCAGAAATCTTAGTGTGTCACATGCCATACGGAGGAGCCTCTCATGTCATAGGGTCACACAGCAATGAGTCTGGGCTTCCCCTGAGGTGACCGGGGAATTCTACACTCAATGCTAACAGTTGGGGTGGCAGGGATGGTCTTGCCCAGGGAATACCACACTCTCTTTACTGATCAGACCTCTGGGTGTTCAGAATTATTTCTCATTGCCACTATCAAGGTACACTACAGATCATTTACATCTGGCACTCAAGACAAAAACAAAACTACCACATCATTTCACTTCATCTGAACACTGAGCAAAGAAAAAGGCATTACTGACCCATCGAGATAAACAGAATACACGAGTTGACATGTCAAAAAAAGATGGTGTTTCTGGCCCAAGGTGTTAGGACACCTTCTGTAGCAAGTGCTTCATATTATTTTTACCTCTCTAACAAGTGCAAATAAATAACATAATCCTTGAACGTGTTAGCGGAAGCAAGCAAGCAGGATGGGCAGCAGGCTTGGAGAGGTTCAATGATTTGCAGCATTCAGTTGCTACTAGAGAACAATTAGAAATGGAAGCAAAGATTTCTTGATGCAATCACTCTTTTTTTCTATAACCTTTTTTTCCCACCAAAAGGAGGTGAATTTGAAAGCAGATACATGTAACCATCAGTTAGAAAAGCAGGGGAAAGTCAGTACCACAACAGTTGCTTGCAATGCTGGGAACAGGCCTAATTCTCAAGTTACTTCTTTGTTCTAGAAAACCAGTAGCCAGTGAGTGGTACAGGAACTGAATCTCGAAACAGGTGCTCGTCACACAAGTAGCACTTAGGAATCCAACAGGAAGTAGTAACACACAGAACTGTGTGGGCCTCGGGACGCAGGCCACAAGAAAAAGGACGAGTAGTTTAACATGAAGAATTGAACAAATGTTATTTGATCACAGGTGTTCACGTTCAGTGAACAGCACATAGAGTGGGTTTTGAGTTGATGCATGAAGCTCTCACACCAACTTCCTCTTAAGAAGGCAATTAGCATTGCCTTATTTATTTTTTAAATTGATGCTTCATAGCTGTAGGTTTCCTAGGTTAGGGGCAGTTGAATAACCTCCAGTGAGCAGCTGCATCCGGGGATGTCATTCTGTGGGGTTTGTATTTTTGGGGGCTTTTTACTGTGACCTTGTCGTTTATTTCATTACTTTTCTGTAAGATGTTGCAGTTCACTGTGGTCCCGTGTTTTAGGAAAGGCACTTTACCACTCAACACGCTCTCTGTGACTCCAATCGCTGTCTTCCCTGGTACAATGTCATCTCCGACTTCTTGGCTATTTATTAAAAAATTATTCCAGTAAATTACTGGAATTAGGACATCTGTCTAAGCAATTCCTGTAAAAGTGTTAAAGTTGTTGAAGTTCAAGACACTTAATTGAATGCTCCTATGTGTATAAGCAAAGTAATGTATTAAAACATTCTCTTTATAACAAAGTGATTTATTTCATCAGAAAGGAAAGCCACAAAAATTATTTATTGACTGACTGGCAATTAATAAAAACCCTGTAATGTTTATTTGAAGTGCTCATTTGTACTGAAATTGTAAAAAAAAAAAATCTATTAAATGGTTTGTCTTTGTTTTGTAATTTGCCTATTTCTTACTAGATATGAAGAGAATCTTGGGCTAGCTTTTTTGGCCAGCCTTCTGTTCTGGATGAAATGTGACTGCTAGTTATTCCTTTGTTGAGTTTTGGGTTTGTTTTTGTTTTTTTTTCCAACCATCAGACTGAGTTGAAAAAGCATAATTTGGTTAAGAATTTGTGACTTGAATAATGCCAGTAGGGACCACTATGACACCATACATAATAACTTTAAGCTGTAGTATTTATAAGATGTGAGATGCGAGAATTCATTTTCTGTAGGATCTTATAGCAAACTTGCAATCTTAGACTGCTAGATTGGTTTGAGTGCATTACTATGTCGAGGCAGAAGAGAGTAAACTATGTTCATGTTCTGTCTAGGTTGGTTTTCAGCTCATTAATATAAAAAACATATTAAAAATGTTCTCTGATGACTTTCAGGAATCAGAATATACTGACAATCTCGAAATAATAAAGATGGCTAGTCCTTCCTGCCCAGTAAGTACCATTTTGAAGTCCTTTGACCTGATTGCACAGCCCTGGGCTCGGTTGGGGAGGAGGAAACCGCTGGTTATGATACTTTCTTTTCCAAGGTCGTGGGGGAGAGAGGTTTAACACTCCCTTACGAGGCCAACTGTTTGTGTCTATGGAATCACCTCTAACTCAGTGACGTAGGAGAGTACAAATGAGTGTGAGCACACGGCCAGGGAACATTTGAGTGGCGAGGATTAAGGATCTGACAAGTAGCAAAGTGGATTTATGTACACGGATAGGATGTTAGCTATGGGAAAGAACTTCAGAGGACTTAAGTGACAGTTTAGGATTTTATTCTGTAGATAATAGTGGGTAGTGGGTAACAGAAACCTAAACAAATCTGTGTTAGAGTGGTTATGACTATAGGCTTTGTAGGCCGATGTGGATCAATGGTTGAGCATCCACCCATGAACCAAGAGATCACTGGTTTGATTCCCCGGCAGGGCACATACCTGGGTTGCAGGCTTGACCCCCCAGTAAGGGGCATGCAGGAGGCAGCCAATCAATGATGTCTCTGTTTCTCTATCCCTTTCCCTTCCTGTCTCTCTAAAAATCAATTGAAAAAAAACATTTAAAAATTTAGCATGTGTTATTTAAAAAAAAAAAAATTAAAGGCTTTGCCTGGGCTAACAGAAACTCTTCAAAGCACCTGGAATATAGTTTATAAATGGTGTGTGTGTGTGTGGGGGGGGGGGGGGGTCTTACATTATCTTCCTAAGAGATAGTTGGATGTATAATTGTTCATATTGGTCTCTTGTGATCTTTAGTATTTGTGTTATCAGTTGAAATGGCTTCTCATTTCTTTTTAAAAAAATATTTATTGTTGAAAGTATTACACGTCTCCTTTTTTCCCCCATGGACCCCCTCCAGTCTACCCTGGCCCCTGGCCCCAGGCCCTCACCACCCCACTTCTACATCCATGGATTATGCAGTGAAGTTTGGATTAAACTAAAATCAGATTCTAGTAAGTTTAGTGTTTCCCAACTCGGGGACCAGGTACTGAGCTCCATGGCCATGTTTTTAAACTCCAAGGCCAAGTTGAACACAGATTAAGAAGTGGAAATTTTACAAGAAATGGCTTGTTCTAAATTTGAAAATTTCTTAAACTGATTTATGTCTTCTGCTTTATTAAGGTAATATATATAAAAGCCTAAGTGACCAAATGACTGGTCAACCAGTCGCTATGACGCACAACAACCACTATGGGACAGATGTACAACACAGGATCGGGCTCCCTCCTGTCTGGATCGGGCCTGAGGGGATCAGGCTGAAACCAGCTACCCGACATCGCCCGAGGGGTCCCAGATTGTGAGAGGGCACAGGCCAGCAGAGGGCCTCTAGTTCATAATAAAATGTCACTTTTCATAAACAAATTTCTAATAGACTTTAAGTGATTAGCTATTGGGAGTGTTCAACATCCAATACAAGGGCACAATCAGTTGTAGTCAGTACTTTAACGTGACATTTATTGAACATGTTTCAATTTTTTCATGGACATAATTTTTATACCAAATGTCAATAAAAACAAACTCATTCAATATATTTGATATTACGAAGGAGTGAAAATTCAGGAAGGTATGCCTAAAACTCAAATTTTAGGAATTTGAGTTTGAGGGGCATTGTGAATTGTGACACATCACTGTATTACTGCACTATTTTTCTCACTAGGAAGTAAATGCTGGTGTCCCCCACCCTCAGGCATCCACAGGGCAGAGGCCTGCATCTTCCACCATATTCTGCGTGTCAGCGTAACCTGGGTGACTGGTCGAGATGCTGTCGAGAAAGGTATCATGATCCTCCTTTTTGTAGTCTCTTTCTGTGGCGACATTTAATTTAAACCCTGGGGTAAGGGGGCCTCGGTGCCCTTGAAATTTAGGGCTGACAATGTAATCTGGTAGGTTTGGGGGAAATGTAACCAGAAAGAAAGAAATAGGTTATAAGTAAGAATAATTGACTTTTCATTTTCAGTAATTTGTTCTGTAACACCTATATTCTGTTTACTTCTTAAACAAGATCATAAAAAGTACTTTTCACATGAGGGAGAAGGCGCTATGAAGCTTCATTTGAATTTTTTTTCCAGAAAGGGTATTTAAACAAAACTGATCAAACTCCCAGAGCGTTTTACTGATGGTCTAAGTTTGAAACTATTTCAAATACATGTTTTCATACTTTGTGTTCTTAAAGTATTATTCATGCAATGATTACTTTAAAAACATTGACTTAACTATCACAAAACTGATGAAGTCAGCCTGTGTACATTTATATCCATTTCATAGGCAGAATAAAAAGAAATGTTAAGTGACTTGCCTGAAAAACTATGTAATCTAGTACTACACTGGATCTCTCTCCCAGACCTTATTTTAAAAGCACAGCTATAACAGCTATCTAGGGATTTTAAGGAGTGGGGTTTCACTGCATTACTCTAAGTTAATGAACAATTATTTCAACCATGTTTTTTACCTGCCATGGTTCATGGATAACAGGAAAAGCAAATGAACCAAATATATCTACCCTTTCTCCCCATATCATCCCATTAGCTAGCATTTATTGTTGTTACTTACTATTGTTAGCTAATAACCATTGCATTCACTGTATCTACACAATAACACAGTGGTTAAGTCACTTGTTAGGTTGTTGCATAATTAAACCATTAGATGCTGATGACCTGTTTACCTATAGATTCTGTACTCGTTTTAGCTTTGACTACCCCATTCTATAATGTCCATCATCTTCAAAATGGTTATATCCTATATAACAGTGGTTCTCAACCTTCTGGCCCTTTAAATACAGTTCCTCATGTTGTGACCCAACCATAAAATTATTTTCGTTGCTACTTCATAACTGTAATGTTGCTACTGTTATGAATCGTCATGTAAATATCTGATATGCAGGATGGTCTTAGGCAACCCCTGTGAAAGGGTCGTTCGACTGCCAAAGGGGTCGCGACCCACAGGTTGAGAACCGCTGCTATATAATAAAAGGCTAATATGCAAAATGTCCCCTCGACTGGGAGTTCAACCAGGGGGCGGGACTGGCCGGCCAACTGCCTGCAGCTCCTCCCCCCAACCAGCCTCACCCAATCGCCCCGATTGGGGCAGGCTGGCCAGATCAGACCCCACCCATGCACAAATTCATGCACCAGGCCTCTAGTGAGCTTAATAAGACCCAGCAATTCCACTCCTAGTATACATCCAAGAGAATGAAAAACATACATCCACACACACAAAAATGTACATGAATGTTCAAGCAGCATAATACCCTCAAATTCAAAAGAATCTAAATGGCCATCAACTGATGAATAAGTGTGGTATATCCATACAATGGAATATTACTTGGCCATAAAAAGGAACGAAGCCCCGATACATGCTTCCTCATGGATGAACCCTGAAAACATTATACTAAGAGAAAGAAGCCAGACATAGAAGGGCACATAGTGTATAATTCCATTTATATGAAAGTTCAAAACAGGCAAATCCATAGAGATGAAGTAGATTAGTGTTTGCCAGGGCTGGGGGGAGAAAAGGTGAGGAGTGATTGCTACGGGATATGGGGTTATTTGGGGGTATGATAAAAATGTTCTGAGATCAGTGGCGATGACTGCACAACTCTGTAAATATACTAAAAATAAACAACCTTGAGTTAAGAGGGTAAATATTATGAAATGTGAATTATATCTCAATAATGCCATTATTTAGAAAAAGTCAACATGATTTCCTATTTCTCACTTGCTGGAGGTCAAAGGAGCAGGAAAGAAAGGGATATTTTACTTGGCCTCAAGAGAATCTGAGAATCTTGATACTAAGTATTACTAATCTATATAATGGCTTAGAATAGTTTTATTCACACTGTGATCAATAATGGATTAGCTACTTTATCTGGGAAAAATACAAGTATAGGTAGCTAAAGTCTGGAAAGAATTTCTGTAAGCTAGATTTTTTGAAGAGAAATATCTGTTCTCAGCCGTATGAAAATAAAAACGTACAAGGAACTGAGCCATAACTGGCAACAGGTCCAACAGTTAACATGTTAGACAAAGGTTTACACTTACATGTTAGTAAAAATTTACAGCACATGGAATCCCAGAACAAAAACAGTCCTTTATGTTCTAGATCATTCTCCTGCCCATTCTAGGTACTCTCCCAATAGCATTGTTATGGTAAGCTGACGATTCGCTATCCCTTCAGAAGCCATCAGTGCTCCGCAAGGGTAAGCTATAGACAGTCACAGGTGACAAAAGGTATTCTCTACCCACAGCAGCTTGTTCACCAGGGACAACACCTCACAGCATAAACTGGCACACATGGAGCTCCTTGAAATCGAAAGAATCCGTCTGCCCTTCCTTCTTTGATTGCCACTTCTGCACTTGTGCTTTGCAGTGTTGTTGCCTGCAACATGCTCCAGACCACGCTGATGCCACAGTGGCTGTGTCTGCATGATTGCTTCGAAAGAGACCACCAAGCTTCTTGCACTGTGTTCACATGAAAAATGGAAGGTAATTTAATGGTCAGTTTTCAAGGTCTTTGGCTAAAGCTTCACGGATGAATTGTAAGGTACGCTGGTACAAAAAGGCATCCTTTCTCTTTGGCTTACAAATGTTCAGGTGGTTCACATCCACAGGAATTAGATCTCCAATGCCTAAATCTGAAGAAAACAAAAATGTGAATAACATCTAAGTAAAAATGTAAGCTTCTCCCCTATCAATACGGAAAGAGGCCAGATTTTCAGTTCTAAATGTTCATTTGGTTGTGGCAGGGACTCTTAAAAGATAAGGATCTGTAGCTAAGTTTCACTGTAGCTAAACTATATTTGAGTAATCATGCCCGAAAGGATTCTCAGCAGGTATAATTTATGCTTCATAAATTCATTTGTGTTCTGGCCTACTTCCTAATTTAGTAGTGAATAGGGCCTGATCACTATAATATAATAGAAACACTTTTTTCCAGAGTTTATATTATAAAACTTGATCATGAATGAGCCCCCTTGTCCCAGTATGAAGAATGGGAATCTCTCACATGGGGTCCATGCTACCCATACCCGGGCTGCTGGTGGTGGTGTGGGAGGAAGAGAGCCTCCTGGTGACACAGAAGAAGGTGCACACGGAATTATGATGAGGCTATGTCACCACAAGCAGTTAATCTATAATATTAACTTTGCTTTTGGTTTAAGCTTCCAAAGTCCTTTTTGGTAAATACCAGAAGCTGTTCCTTGAGCTCTCCAACTACTAAATAGTAACTGCTCATCCTATGGCACATTCTTGGAGAAAAACCATCTTTAGGTTTCACTAGAGTATTGAGGCTTTTCATTTTATTTAGGTAGCATGTAAGGAGGTTCGGACAAAACATGTTATGCAAACCAAAGAGCCACCCAGCGAGTGCTCCAGCTACACACTGTCCCTGGCTGCAGGGAGCGCTGCGGGCTCCCAGGACAGCACCTAAGCCCGCTTCCCGGGTGATCAGAAAAGGGTTTCACAGCAAGCTGAGGAGTCCGGGGAGTGACGGGCATGGTCACCTACCATCACGGAGTCATCAAGGAGCCACAAGGAGAATGAAGATTCGGACCCTACTCTCAAAGAGCCTATGGCACAGTGCAATACACTATAGCAGCAGGTACTGGTCATTCCCTTACCTTCGGGATTGTGAGGAAATTCTATTTTTAACAGTTTTTTCCATCAAAATCTTTGTTGAATATTCCATATATCTTCCATTTATTTACTAAAGCCTCCCTACCTTTAGTTGATCTTTAAGGTTTCTGCATGCAGTTATCAGTCTTTTAAATGAAATGCCCCTTTCAGTCTAGCTAATAGAAGGGTTTTGTATTCTTACCTTAAGAGTTCACTGTTGATGGCTAATTTAGAGTTAGCCAATTAACCTTTGCCACCTAATCAACTAAATGAAGGGCGGGGAGTGGTAATACCAAGGTTATATGTTTGCAGAGAAATGTCAGTCTGTGGCTGAAAAGAATAACAGGACTAGAATCTAGATCTCCCTAAAACTGAGAAACTAAATATAAAAGGTGACGCTTATCATTAAATGCTAAGTATCACCAACTAGGTGTCTAATGGCCAACAAGTTTCTGCAGAGGGAGTACCTGCTGAGTCCACGGGCACCACGTGGAGCTTAATCATGCTCCCAATGGAGGTTGGCAGGGTCTCGACGAAACTCAGCACCTGGAAGTTTCTGTCTTTAGCAAACTCCAGAAAGTCATCCTGTAGTGCCTTAAGCGCAGGAGAATCTGTAAAATTACAGAGACTAAGACCATGACAGGTTCTGTTTATCCAATTCACAATAAAATACAACCTTCCAAATTGAGAGGGAAAATCAGGGTTCTAATTCAGATGGTGGCTCCTTTACTGTCTCTCCTTCCTTAAGCTGAGAGCAGAGGGCTAAACGCAGAACTGAGTGGCCAGTGTCGGGGGGAGAGCTCCCACATTACTGCTGACAGGAAGCAGCCCCCAGTGTGTGGGACTTGCCCCCCCCACCCCCCGTGAGCTGGCTGGCACCCCACACCCACCCTACAGCACAGCCTCCCATACCAAAGCCTGTCTACATCAGAGTCCCTCAGCCTCAAGTACGAAAGGACAACCAAGAAGCACCGGATATCAGAGGAAAGCTGACAGCCTAAAGTCAGACCCGAGGAGCAAACAGAAAACCGGACTGGGGAAGAAACAGGGAAACTTAAACCTCCCACTAATTTGTCTCTTTAGAAAGAGACAAAAGATAATGGATCAAAGAACAAGAAAGAGCTTATGAAAATAACATTTGACTGCAAAAAATAAAATTCAACGAAAGGTTCAGAAGATAAAGTAACTCTCTCTGCATAAAGGTGAGAGAAAATAGGAATAAAAAGACATCTGGCGCATTAAGCTCAAGCCGAGGGCTCCACATTCTGATCCACGGGTCCTCCAGAGAAAAAGAAAACGCTTACTAACGAAAGCAAGTGCAGGCTGGGCCAAAGGAGGTTGACAGCTGTGACTATGCAAACAGAGTTTACTCTTGTATTATTATTTGTTAGTTTCCATGTGAACAACTGTAAACCTGTTTTTGCCCCGCCCTGTATATAATGCTTTACAGTTGGTAAGGTGAAAATCTTCAACGCTTGAGCATATTTTAACAGTTGATGATTTTTCAAATTCATGGGAAAAAGCAATTAATTGGTAATTTGGAATTATACTTAAAGCAAAACATTATATAACTTTTAAATTTTTAAACATTTCACATAGTATTAAAATTATTATATTTGAACAAATAATGGCTTAAGGCAAAAAGGGAAAGTATCAAAGAAAAATCAAATGTAAACTAAACATTTTTCGTGATAGTCTAAACACAATTCATATACAAATAGTAAAACGAGATGATATCGTCAGGTTAGAAACTGTCTTTTTTCTCCCTTCCCAGGTAATTGACATTAATACAATCCCAGTTTCCCTCAGGACAGAAAATCAGTGTTACCCTTGCTGAGTTCCTTGACTTCCAACGAGGGAAAGAGAAGGTAGCGGACGTTGACAGAGTAGTCGGCCAGGTGGGACCCGTGGTGAGGGACGCTGTAGAAGATTATCCCTCGGGTGTTGTCAATAACAGTGCTCATCTCTGGATTCTGAGACGCTTCCAACAGCATCTTCTTGACAAGAAGACCTGGCCGTGGAGAAGACAACAAAGACAGAAGCTATTTCCTTCCCTCCATTACTCTTAAAACCCAAAATATACAAAACAAGAAATACGGAGAAAGAGATGCTTTCTTTAAAGTTTCAGAATAAACAGGACCTCAAAATATCGACAGTGGATGATATTCACTATCCTCTGGATCAGAATCTCACCTACAAACAAGATTCTAGAAACTCATTTGTATCCCAGACTGCACTGTCCCACAGAAGGCGTTTCAGGTCTGTTATGTGTCCATCAATGAAGCGAAAATCTCCCCCTCCTGCCACAGCAGCCCACCAATGCCCACTCCGTTAGGACAGTACTAATATTCCAAAAACACTGTCCCACAAAGCCGACTCTCTGTGAAAAACAAGCTCCTGTGGGAAATGCACCCAGAAGGCGCCTTCTGTCTCCCCGACGGGCATGGAGCCAGTAATGAAACCCAAGGTCACAGAGATGGCGGCACTACCTTCCTCTCGGCTGAATGCCTGCACTCAGCGCCCTGAGCATTTCAGCAGGTGAACTAGGCAGCAGCTTCAGAAAGGCCCTCTGCGAGCAGGTGGTAAGATTTGGAACTGGACTGGGGAGAGGGCTGGGAGGAGATGGCCATCAGCAAGCGACACAAGGAGTCATAGAGCAGACACCTGCAGGGCCGGGTAAGCAGGCACCAAGGGGCTATGGCTGTGGCACTAGAACAGTCATGGCCTCTGCAGTGGTTGGGGTGCAGGGAAGAAAGGGGAGCCCTGGGACCAGCAGGAACAGTTACGAGTCAGGCTTGTAGAAGCCAGGGGCTGTTCTGATGGTTATTCATTATCATTACATGACAGCATTAAGTTGTCAAACTCATATCCCTTTTATATGGTTTGTCACTGGTTGTCCCTTCTTGACAAAGGACTAGCACGGAAGAACAGTAATTTAAAAACTCCTCGCTGTACCAGAAACATTTGTTTAGGGGGAAAGGGTCACTCTCGAGTAAACAGAGAGCTGCAGGAACTCAGGCAGCCCGCATGGCTGACAGTACCCTCACAATGCTCGCTCCACAGAAATGACACGCACTTACCCCCCATGCTGTGTGACACCCAAACCATCGGCCTGTCCCCAACACCAGCAGCTCGGAGTTTTTGAAGAAGTTCGTTGCTCCTGAATGCAATGGACTTTCTGAACAAAATGAAAACAGCAGGCATGACAGGAGGCTATTGATCGCCCCAAAGTTTGCTATCTAGTTCTAAGGCAAGAACTTTTGTTTATTGGAGCAGTGCTATGTGCTACATCTGGAGTCAGGAATACCCCTATTCTCTCTGCTCACCTTCTGCAATTGCTCATTGCCCATTTCTAACTTCGTCACTGGCATAGTTGGGAGTATCTAAGCCCAGAACAAGCCATTCATGTACTAAACAAGCATTGTTTGAGCATCTAATATAAGTTTGGCAATTTTCACAGGTCAAAGGTCAGTCTCACACCAGCTGCCCCCGCACCAGGACATGGGTCCTTTCTCATTCGTGGCCCCTCTTTTGTGATTCGCTACATGAAGGCAGCTGTCATTGTACTGAGTCGTTGTTGTATTGAGGCTGAAAACATTATTATAATTTATTACTTAGAATACCAGAAAGCTATTAGAATGAGAGCATTCAAAATAAGTAATTTTCAAAGCGGGAGTGTCAAAACTGTCTGGTCTGGTGGTTTCCAACCTGTAGAATCCTTTCTTCAGAATAAAGGCTGGTCAGAGTTCTTGGGTGAAGTGGGAAGGAGCCCTGGTCCTGTCTCCCTGCCCTCGGCACCGTTCCTCGGGCACCTCCGTGGGGGCCATTCAGAACCCCCAGACTCAGGCCGAGTCTCCCAAGTTGTAGACCAAGCTCTCCAGACAAGTAATGACTTGTCTAAGATCACACAGTGAGTCAGAGGTAGAACCGGCTACAGTCTAGGATCAGGGGTCCTCAAACTATGGCCCGCGGGCTACATGCGGCCCGCCGAAAACATTTATCCGGCCCGCCGGGTGTTTTTGCCGCCGCTGTGTGCACAGGAATTTGTTCATAGTTTTTTTTTAAACTAAAGTCCGGCCCTCCAACAGTCTGAGGGACAGTGAACTGGCCCCCTGTTTAAAAAGTTTGAGGACCCCTGGCTAGGTCCTAAGCCGAAGGCCGGTATCCTTCCTGTGATACAATCGCACAGGTGACATGCGAATGCCCTAAGGAGCCTGTACTGCTCAGCATCGTTTTCTTTGCTTCCTTTAGCCAGTATGACTGAGAACACAAAAGCAAAAGCACCACGTTCACTTCAGGGGTAAAGGATGCTTTGCTATGGGGTCCGTGTCCTTCCACTAGAATAGCTGTAAGTGAACCACGTGAGGAGCCCAACACTGACACTCTACCTAAGTCTGTTTCGTTAATGTATGCCTGGCTAACTCCTCTAGAATAGAGAGAAGAAAGGTTAGTTCCCATAAGAAAATCCTGTCTCCACCCCTGAGGGCCCACCTGTGGCCTGGGCCCTCGCCTTCCAAAGCTTCCGTTACCTTTCTGTCGGGCACCTCGCTCTCCAGTCGCTAAGGCTGGTGTCGTACTCCACAGAGATAATTCGGAGAGCGGGACAGTCTTTTGCTAACCATGTCTACGTAAAATAAAAGGCACAAAAGAACATTATGAATTCCCACCGCCCCTGTTATTTCCTAGTAACCGAAATGCATAACTAAAGGACTCCTGCGATATTGACTAAATATCGCACTGACTAGAAAAAAGGGCCAGCGTTTTATCTTTTCATGTCTCTGGTCACAGGTGGCATCAGTATTGATAGCGTAAGGCCAGTGTAGGTTCCAGAGGATACTCTGTTTTAATCTGCTACAGCCAGAAGCAAGGCCTGTTTTTGAGTCTGGATCAAATTGGCTTTTTGAAAGCATTTCACAGACAGCTACGACCTCAGGACCGACAGTGTGGTCTGATGGTTAAGAGACTCGACCCGAGCACTCAGACACTCAGTACAGTCCCAGTTCTGTCTCCATGGACCAGGCTGTCGTTATCCCACACCTCAATGTCACCACCGAGTAAAAGCCATTCTGCTGCATGACAGGCCTTTGTGAAGGGGAGTGAGCAGAGTGGGACAAGCCCTGGGAACTCTCTCCACAGGCTCCCAGCACCATGTCACTGAGCTTCAATAGCTTCCACTCAGGGACTGCATCTCAGGGTTAAGGCTCTTTGGATGAAACAATGTCAAAGAAATCCAAAGTAGAATTACTTCTTCAAAGTCCTTCTACTTTTATCATTATTAAAATCATAGAACTAGCCAACTATCATGCATGTAATATCTTATTTGTTACATATATATTTTTTTAAAAATATATTTTTATTGATTTCAGAGGAAGGGAGAGGGAGAGATAGAAACATCAATGAAAGAGAACCGTTGATTGATTGCCTCCTGCATGCCCCCTCCTGGGGATCGAGCCTACAAATCCGGCATGTGCCCTTAACCAGAATCGAACCTGGGACCTTTCAGTCTGCAGGCCAACACTCTATCCACTGAGCCAAAGCAGGTAGGGCTGTATTATATTTTTAATTGAAGTGAATGATAACTGGCCCTGGTCCCTGTTTTTTACTTATTGGAATAGTCTCTTAGAGTCATAGACTGTACCCTAAATTACACAAGGTGACAAGCCCAGCTGTTCTTGTAACATACCACAGGTGTCACTAGGGGAAAGAAACACTGCATAGAAAAAAATCCCAGTAAAAATAGAAAAGCAAGTCACAATGAGGGCTCCAAAGGTGGGCTACCAGAGTCGGCTGTATCCTTACCTTGGGCCAACATGTTGTATACCTGGTTTCATCCCCTGAAACCTTTTCAGTTAGCGCCTGGTCCTGCTGACGCCACGTCTTGAATGCTGCTCCCATAAGGCCGTGAATAAAAAGGACATCTGCTTTAATGGGCTGACTAACAGGGGAGAGAGTTTTAAAAAGAAGCAGAATGAACACATTATTGTTTTGGTGAGAATCTACAGAGCACACTCTGTGGATGGTGCTTAGCAGGGTTACAGGACATAAAATAAAAATGAAGGCGAGCTTTAGAGCGCAGGTTTGCTGAAGAACCCTACAAGGAGTTTTGGCAAAGCCATGCACGGAGTGTGCTCTCTGCTCTATAGAAATGGGGACATCTAGCCAGACGAACCAACTAAAATCAATTGCAGTGAGTCAAGTGATGAGAGAAGTGACACATGTCAGATTGCCCTACAGAGAATTCCATGAGACTGTCCCATAAATCAATAAGTATTTAAAAAATTAAATAAGAATATGCTAGAGTAGTTTCAAAGTCAGCGTGCATAAAGAGATTTTCAAAAAGTTATCAAGGATGTTTATCAGAAATAGAACGAATGACTTTTTAAAAAATATGTTTTTATTGATTTTAGAGAGAGAAGAAGGGAAAGGGGAGAGAGACATTGATGTCAGAGGGAACCATCAATTGGTTGCCTCCTGCACAACCCCTGCTGGGGAGCGAGCCTGCAACCTGAGCATCTACCCTGACTGGGAATCGAATCGGTGAACTTTCAGTTCATGGGATGACACTCAACCGAGTCACTCCAGCCGGCTGCAAATGACATTTTAAAGTAATATTCTTTCTTTGGATATGATATTTAAAATATGTAGATAGTATATTACTTACATCTTTTTATAGGGCACGCACAACTATGCAACACACAAACACCATAGTATTTTACTTACAAATTGGGATTAAGCAGGCAATCCATTTTTCAAATTAAAAAAAAAAAGATTTTGCTCTTTTCTCAGTTACTATTTTATTTTATTTATTTATTTATTTATTTATTTATTTTTATAATTTTTTTTTTATATATTTTATTGATTTTTTACAGAGAGGAAGGGAGAGAGATAGAGAGTTAGAAACATCGATGAGAGAGAAACATCGATCAGCTGCCTCCTGCACATCTCCTACTGGGGATGTGCCCGCAACCCAGGCACATGCCCTTGACCGGAATCGAACCTGGGACCTTTCAGTCCGCAGGCCGACGCTCTATCCACTGAGCCAAATCGGTTTCGGCCTGAGTTACTATTTTAAAGTGTCTGACAAAATCCAAGAAATATCTAACTTTTTCACTGTGGTCCTTTCTGTCAATGACACAACTGGAAAAGTTGGCCAGAAATCACCTTGAGGAGGAGTGAGAGTCAGATTTATTACAACTTACTGCTTCCAGCGCATGCTTTTAAACCTGGCATAAACTTCTTCCAGTCCCTGGAGGTCTAGGCCCAGGCTAATTTGGTTGCCTGCATATAAATAATAATGTCCTATCTCCTTCCCATCCAGAACGACCTGTACAATCTGGATCAGTTATTAAATCTATGGGGAAAGTGCTCTGAGACAAAGAAATACACGCACAGTTTAAGTGTGACCTGTAATGCGAGGTGAAGGCTGCCTTCCTGAACGCAAGCCTTTCATGTAAAATAACCCTGAGAACTTGGCTCCTTCCACGCCCTGTGGCAGCCTGCAATTCTTCTGAGGTGATGAGGACAAACGTTCCGTATATCAGGTATGTGACTTTCTTACCTGGAAGGTATTTAACTTCTCTAAATTATGCAGAAATCAATTTAAACGGTAAGCCCTGTAGGCTTTCCTTTGTCCCTGCGGGGACAGTTGCTCTCTTACCTTGTGCGACACTGGGGGTGAAGCACGTACACGCCATCCTGGTACTTTTCTTGCACCGTCTCTCGGTCTAGATTAGCCAGGGTTCTGGCGGCATGTGAGGCCTCCACAATGTGGTGAGACTTCAGTGCTTCTGCCAGTAAGGAAACCCAGCCTGGTGAAGAGAACACACCTCCTGGTCCCCATCATCCATCTCAGGTGGTGCAGAGGTTTCAGACTGAAAATGATGGCCCTAGGCCTACCTGGCTTTCATCGGGCATTGGCGGAAAGGAGCCAATGTCCCCAGCCCCACTGAGCTCCCAGCTGACAGCCAGTACCAATTTGCCAGCCCTGTGAGCAAGTGATCTTGAAAGTGCATCCACTGCCCCACAGCTGAGCTGCCCCAATTGATGCTGCACAGGGCAGGTGTAACCTTTCCCTACACCGCCTTGCCCTAATTTCAGATTTATGAGCAAAATACGTAACTGTTGTTTTAACAAGTGCGTTCTGAAATGGCTTGATGCATAGTACAGTAATATATAATTGAAACAAGGAAAAGGTTAAAATCAGTGATCTAAGTTTCTATCTTAAGAACCTATAAAAAGAGGAACAAATAAAATTTATTTGTAAGTGGTCCTTCATAGGAAGAAACGTAAATTCTTAATTTCTAATATATGTAAATGTAAGAACATACGTATAAACAGTTGACCCTTGACCAGTGAAGAGGTTAGGGGCACTGGTCCCACCAACCACACTATTGAAGATCTTCATATAATTTTAGAGTCTTCAGAAACTTAAGTTGCCCCTGAGTATCTGCCAGGAATTGGTTCTAGGGCCCCTCGGATACCAAAATCCATGGATGCTCAAGTCCCTATAAACCTGGCATAGATCAACGCAGCCAGTCAGCTCTGGCATCCACGGACTCGGATGGTGGATCTAAAATAGTACAGGTATTTATTGAAAAAATCCACATATAAGTGGACCCACACATAAGTGGACCCGCACACTTCAAACCCATGTTGTTCAAGGGTCAACTGTACATGTGCAGGTATGTATGTAGATATGTATGTATGTGTGTGTGTTTTTATCACAGCTTTTTCCACTGAAAAAGTCAAGAATAAAAACACCCCAGGAGCAATAAGCACACAGAGCACCCAGATCTTGGTCACTAACAATCATTCATTATCAAAGATATAAACATTTAGATGGTCATCAGCAAAAACTGCTCTCATGTGATTGCCATACACTGATTATCTTAGGTGTTGATTATCCAAATAACTAAGCAATTCCTTGCCCCACCACTAAAACAACATGCTGTAGGACCTATAACTTGCCCTAAGCAGTCTTCAGTCAGTTGAAAAATGAATATATCAGGAGAGGTGGAGGTAGGAAAACAAAGAACTGGATCCCAAATCCTCAGCATATAAAGTTGTTACCTGATTGAACTATAGTTGAATGAAGATGTTCGTTCAAAGCCATATTTCCAATGATACGTATTATATTTCTCTGTACTTTGGGGCAGTCCTTGTGAAGTTGGTACATCTTCTGAAGTAGTTGCAAGCCTCCACTCGCTTCAATTTTATCACAATGTGTGGGTATCTAGCACAATAAGTGAATGAAAGCCCACTTTATGTCGTACACATTCAGTAAGCAGGTAACACAGCATGCGGCTGGGCAGCCAGGTGGCCCCTGCTCAAGGACAGAGACCCTGAGGGACCACCGACCTCTCACCTCAGCTTACTTAATACACAAACCCCTGTCAACATGAGAAGTGCTTCAAAACCATTGAAAAAAATAAGTTATCTCACCAGGATTTCTGAAATTTTTATTCTTAAAGTTATGCTGTTTAGCTCTTGGTCAGAAATAACCTAACAGCATCATTATTACAGAACTGTTTCAATTTCTGGTGATACTTTGATTGGCTTAAAACTACCTTAGAATCACAGCTATTGGGATTGTCTGAGCTCAGGAGTCAGAAAATTGTTTAAAGAGAATGATCTAGTACAAATAGAAAGAAAAGGGAATGTGAATTTTTAATAGAGAAGAGAGATGAAAGAAAGCCAAAGGACATGTGTATACTAAGGTAAGGTGACAGAATGACAGCAAGTCATTTGGTCTGCCAAGGTCACTGGCATGGCCTGCCTCTTCCATCTCTAGTTGTACTCACTGACACGACACCGTGTCACTAACGTATATGCAACAATTTTCATTCTCTAAATGGTTATTAACTTTTATCACGTTTTACATGCATTTAAAATATGCCTTTTGACATCTAACGGTTGTGATGTGTAAGCCTGAAAGGAATATAACCTTCTGGAAAGGTTACTATATTCCATGCACCGCATCTTCTACTGCAGATGCATCTTCTACTTCAGATACAGACTAAATCACAAAAACTCAAGCTCGTTGTCCCCCATTCCCTTCGGTAGTCTGACATTTTACTCTGCTTTGTCCTTGACCCTAATTCCACAGGTGGGAACTAGGTGCCCAGAAAGCCCGTGTCCTGAGCCATGTCTGATGGTTCCCAACATGAAACGGGCGAGTTTAGGATGTGCAGGATGACGTTCCTCACCACGTGGGTTTACCAGAACCACCAGCCGCAGCCTCGCCGGGGGTGCCTGGCAAAAATGTAAAGTTCGGACTCTACCCCACATCAGTCAATGAAACTTGCCACAGGTGAGCAGGAAATGGGTGTTTTTAACACGTGAATTTTTACGCACTAATGTTTGAGCACCATGAGGTTTGCTATTTTTTTTCTTTTTAAAATCAAACTATAATCATGATAGGAAGGTTGTTATAATGCCAAGAAGTTTGACAATCACTGACAATCTGGTCGTTCGAGTGCTTTCTTTTTTCTATCTTGACCACCTTGGACAGATGTTTTAATGGAAATTAATGACGTGATAATATTACTTGTAAAAATGATCTGAGAAGGGTAGAAAAAGGCAGCATAACTCAAAGACAAATGCTGTATTTAGACAACGCACTGATTTCTTCAAGTGCAAGTAAGATTACATCCGTTTTTAGAAATATTTAGCAGGAATGAAATTCATGTACTGCTGCTAAAATATGATTATCAATTTGAACAAATGAATGGGGGAAAAGCAGAAATTTTAAAACAAAAAGCTTTTTTTCCTTTTCTAATAAATGAGGATAATTTCCCTTAAATGAACATGTATAATTTTTTCAATGTGATCATGAAGATAAACCACATCTGAAAATGTAAGTTACCTCCGAATGCTTTACTAAGGCTTCTAAACAGAACATTTCCACGGTCACTGAAGGAACTTCGCCGAAGCTCTCAGCATAAGGAAGTCCATTTCCTCCGAAACACCATAAGCCACCCTGAAAGTAAGATAATTAAAACTTTTACTAAAAGCATGACTAATATTTTTTGTTGAACCAAAAAAGAATCTCTGTATTACATACAGTATTAGAAAGGACTAATACGTATGTCTCTAAATATTATGGGAACTTTAGCTATGCAAGCTGTTGCTTACTAGAATAGAAAACATGGAAGTATTCCTAAAAGAGAGCAATCTTTTTAAAAAAATATTTTTTTATTGATTTCAGAGAGGAAGGGAGAGGGAGAGAGAGAGAGAAACATCAATGATGAGAGAGAATCAATGATCAGCTGCCTCCTGCATCCCTCACACTGGGGGTCGACCCGCAACCTGGGCATGTGCCCTGACAAGGAATCCAACCATAACCTCCTAGTTCATAGGTTGACAACCACTGAGCCACCGGCACAAGACCTTGCAAAGAGTGGAAACTCAGAAATATTTATAGAATGAATAGATGAACTAACCTTCTGAGCCGCTAGACTCTGACTGCTTTCACTCAGAGCCAAAGATGTAAAATACTGGATACACTCATCCAGCTCCGTTTGAGGTAAAGAAGCCAGCAAGTGTCTGAGCTCTTCTTCAATGGAAGAATCCTGAAATAAAAGGAAAATAAATTCTTCATAATTAAGCTCAACAACTGAACACAACAAAAAGTACACAAAGAAAGCCAAACAAGCAAAAAAACAAAAACAAACACAAAAAAGCAGAGATAAATTAGTGCTTTTAGTCTCAAAAACAGTCACCCACCCAGGTAAACATATCATTTGGTTTTGAATACTTTGCTTTCGCATCTGCTACCCAATCTGACCTCTCGCCAAGTAAGCTCTACATTACCACTCCTGGGCTACTTCACTTCTTGACTCAAAATGATGATTACACTTTCTAACTTAAGCTGGCTTTTAAAATCCAGAACTCATTACTATCTGATTTTCCCTAATAACTTACACCTAGTATAATCGTTTTTCAATCCTTCAAAACCTGATAGCAACTTTTCAGATTTTTCCTTTTCTAGTCTAGGAAAGGTACTCAAGAAACATGCTCAAATATCTGTACTGCTGGCTAACAACTGGAATCTCCATGTATCATCATCAGTAACTCTATGCAGTGGTTCTCCAGCTGTGTTTGGCACTTCGGGAAACATTCAGCAATATCTGCAAACGTTTTTGGTTGTCACAACTTGGAGTTGCTGCTGGAATCTAAGGAGAAGAGGCCAGGATGCTGTTAAACACCCTACAATGCATAGGACACCCTCCAATAAAAAGAAGTATTTGGCCAAATATGTCAATAGTGTTGAAGTTGAGATAAACTAATCTAAAAGCAACCTTAGATCAAGGGACCAATTCTTGGATGCTGATATGCTATGAAGTTATCCTCTGGTGCAAGAGACCCCCCGATACCCCAAAGGGGAAAATAACAGAGAAACAGCATCTCCTGAGGAATCAAGAAATCTTTGTAGGAAAACTACAGTTTCAGGTTGACATTGTTTACTTGCTTGTAAAAAGTAGCCAACAAACTACTTTTTGAATGTTTATTATATACCCAAAGTGAAGACTATATATTAAAACAATTTTTCACTCACTGTATTATTTTATTTACTTACTTCATTTAAAGCTGGTAAAGGAGGTGGAGGGAGAAAAAAGCGAAGATCACTCTCTTGGCTTCGTGCCAAACCAATACGAGTTCTCAGATCGCAGGCTTGAGCGATTGTCCTATACTGGTAATCTATTGTAAAAGTATGCCGTTAGCTCCCAGATTGGCTTAGAGTTTCAAGGATTAAATGGACAAACTACTTGAAAGCACTCTAATTTTTAAATTACAAGTTTATATGTCCCAAGTATTTTTTCACAACTACAACATCAATAAGCTAAATGCCCATCATTTCCATATCTGATCTCACAATTCTCCTCAACATTTATCTGGGTATGTCAGGGTCTAACTAACATTTTTGAAAAGAGGAACTTCAAATGTGAAAGTTAATAGGTGAGAACCAATTTACCTTCTCTTTAAAAATAATTCTAGCCTTCAAAAGCTGTTTTGATTGCTACTCCAAAACCTGCAATTGCAGTTAGGTCTATTGTTCTGGTAACAGTATGATACCTTCATTCTATGATGTCCATGTGGAGCAGGGGTGGGAAACCTTTTTCGTGCCAAGGGCCATGTGGATATTTATAACATCATTTGTGGGCCATATAAAATTATCAATTTAAAAATTAGCCTGCTATGTTTGGTCAAGCATTTAATTAACTCACCCCTAATGCCTTTGCAGGGCCAGACCAAATGATTCTGTGGGCCTTACCTGGCCCGCAGGTTGAATGTTCCCCACCCCTGGTGTAGTGTATGAGGTACTTTATCTTAGCCTTCATGATTCACCACTCCATTCTTTATCAATTGCTACAGACTGAACGTTTGTGTCCCCCCAGATCCATATGTTGAAACCTAATCCCCAGTGTCATGGCATTTGGAGGAAGGGCCTTTGGGGTGAGTAGTCATGATGAAATCAGTGCCCTTATAAAAGAGACCCCTGAGAGCTGCCAGGTCCCTTCTGCCAGGTCGGACCCAAAGAAAAGGTGGCCAGCTATGAACCAGGAAGCAGGGCCTCCCAGACACCCAACTCAGCCTGATCTTGTACTTCCAGCCTCCAGACTGTGAGAAATCCAGTCTATGGTACTTTGTTATAGTGGCCCAAATAGACTAAGAAATGTATCAAAGCAAAATCCAACCACTGAAGCAGACACTCTGTTTAATGATGGCAGTTCCTAATCTGGTGAGTTCTTCAAGATCGTGTGGGGAACATTTCACAATACACATGCCAGGACTCCAACCCTGATGTTTCTGATACAGTAAGTCTGAGCTGGAGTCCCAGAAGGCAGATTTTGAAAAAGATTTTTATTCTAAGTGTCCATTAACATTATGAAATAAGTTAATTTAATTATAATTACAGCCACCAATCAATCAACTGATTAACTAGTATGGAGGCAGAGATCTTATTCTGAGACTTTTCTTTGAGAACATTATTTTTTCTATTTGTTTACCCATTTTTATGAGATGACATTACTCAAAGTGTACATTCATCCCTACTAGAATCTGAGTTCTTGCTGAGTATTTTTACTGTAAAACCTGTGGGTTTTAATACAAGTAAGTATTTTAAATACCCCTTACAATGATAGATATACATGAACCAGATACATTTAACTAATTATTAGTATTAGGCCAATTGTCAAGTGAAAGCAAATATAATGCTACGGTGCAGCAAGCAATTAAAATGTATTTCATTAAATAGGAACCACAAGAAAATGTAATACAACATGAGGCCATAACTATGAGAATCAAGAGTTTCTCTAATCAAATAACACTTTGTTCTGCTACAAAGTTACACAAAGAGATCGACCTCAGTTTTGAGGCTGTTCTTACCAAACACATCTGCTTACCAGGCCAGTGGGTTTGCATTGGAGTTTCTTTTTTTAATTTCTGGAAATATTTGTAATATATTTTTAGATTACCTGAATTATTTCCTTCCTTAAAATCTCATTCCCTTCTCTTTTATATCAGAAATGGAGAACTGGCTAGTGGGCTGCCATGTGCTGAGGGTCATTACCATGCCAGTGGTGGGCCTCCGACATGGCCTGCACAGCCTGCAACCGGGCCGTCCTGTCACCTGACCTGCTCCTCTTCAGGAGCAGCCATGCGGCACATTCATGATCTTCCATGTCAACTGTGCTAAAAGTGTCTTTGCAAAAAGAAAGAAAAAGACAATGTGAGCAATGTGAACAGATACAAACATTTTTATCCTCCTGTTTATTTATTTATGTTAATCCTCACCCAAGGATATTTTTCCATTGACTTTCAGAGAGAGTGGAAGGGAGGAGGGGAGAGACAGAGAGAAACATCAGTGTGGGAGAGACATCGATTTGCATGCACCTCTACTGGGGCCTGGGATCGAACCTGCAACCGAGGTATGTGCCCTTGACCAGAATCGAACCCAGGACCCTTCAGTCTGCAGGCCTAAGCTCTATATAATGAGCCAAATCAGCGAGGGCTATCCTCCCATTTATGTAAAGTGGTAATTTATAAATATTTGAAATCTACAATAGGAGAGTTAAATCTATTTCCAGGTATTGATAATAACTGATGTGATCTTTTTTTTTTTTCTTCTTTTTCCCTAAAAAACTTTTCATTATAAAAAAATATCAGCCCTAACCGGTTTGGCTCAATGGTTAGAGCATCGGCCTGCGGACTCAAGGGTCCCAGGTTCGATTCCAGTCAAGGGCATGTACCTTAGTTGCGGGCTCATACCCAGTAGGGAGTGTGCAGGAGGCAGCTGATCGATGTTTCTCTCTCATCGATGTTTCTAACCCTCTATCCCTCTCCCTTCCTCTCTGTAAAAAAATCAATAAAATATATATTTAAAAAATATTTTAAAAAAATATCAAACAGCCCTGGCCAATGTGACTCGGTTGGTTGAGCATCGTCCCATGCACCACAAGGTCACCAGTTCGATTCCCAGTCAAGGCACATACCCAGATTGCAGGTTCAAGCCCTAGTTGGGGTACATATGGGAGGCAACCAATCAATGTTTCTCTCTTCCTCTCTCCCTTCCTCTCTCTCTAAAATCAATAAAAAACATATTTAAAAAAGAAATCAAACATATGAAAGAATTAAAAGAATAATACATTAATACCCATCTGCCTACCACAGCTAGATTTAAAAACTTATTTTGTCATATTTGCTCAATCTATATGCATACACCTATATATTTTTCTAAACTATGTAAAAGGAAGTTGTAGACCTATGACTTTTACCCTTTCATAGGTCACACTAAATCTCCTAAAAATAAGTCTGCATTCTATATATAATCACAATGCCATTGTAACACTCAAGAACACAAAAATATCCTCCAAAATTATCTAAACTCCAGTCTAACTCCATATTCAAATTTCTTCAATTGTCCCAAAAATGTCTTGAAAGCTGTTTTTGAAACCAGGATTTAAGCCTCTTTAGTCTCTTTTAATTCTAGAAAGCTTTCCACCTTTTCTTTTTCATGACGTCAACTTTTGAAAGAGATCTGTTCTGTTCTTTTATAGCTAGCTCTACACTGCAGAGTTGCTGATTGTGAAATCTACATTTTCCATGCAGTATTCTCATTACGAGAAACCATGAGAGAGATTTCTTAACAAATTTTAAATATTGAAGAGGGTATATTTAGTCTCAATATTTATTTACAAATATCTAACAATACATTCTCAAAGATGGAAGGAAAAAATTGTTTAAGGAATTAAGGCTTAAAATTTAATATAGCCCAAGATTTCACTGCTGTAATAAATGTTAGTACATGAAATGGAACAATGTCTTAGGCAGACCATCGAATGACTTTAAGAATACTGATCAGGATTCCCAGTTAAAGACTTGATACCTACCAGCAAACGGACCCCGTAATATCTTGGCTGAGGTTGCCAATATTCTTCTTACTGTTTTGTGAAGCTCTTTCCGCGCCTGGTAAATGAGTCCTAAAGTGTTTACAAATTTAAATAACATCAAGTATGTACTCTTAATGCCAAGTTCTAATACTTCAAAGAGAAATATAACTAAACTCTAGGTTTTTTCAAAAAGAAAGTATAAAATAGCATCTTTCTGTTTTTACTGTCACATCGACTGAAGCAACTAAAACCCATTATGGGAACATAGAGTTCTAAATCCCAAAATAAGATTGCTCTCCAAGTCAGGGAAAAGGTGAAAAACAAAACAGAAACAGAAACACTAAATTTAACAAAAATCCTCATATACAGCACAGGAGTAGCTACATTCAGGAAAATGTCCCTTAAATATAGTCCCTCTCAAACTAAAATTTGGAGATATCTCCTGAGATTAAGCTTCACTATATAGGTAAATTATAAGCTATAAAAATGATCTGTGTAAGTGAAATTGTAACACCATAAAAGTTGAAATACAGGAAGGTTAAATGATAATACACACAGCTTGTGGACAGGGAGCAGTAGAACCTGCCCACTCAGGAATCATCATGTACTAGCAGGCCTGGCTGTTCTGGCTGACAGTGCAGGAACACGCAGCTCCAAGTCAAGGGTGGTGACTCACCAGACTACCCACATCTTCATGGAACGATACTCCTCTGCTCTCAAATTTCATGTTCACCAAGCAATCGTCTGATTACTAATTAGGTTTCCCTGTAACCTAACTATGGAGAAGAGGAATGTTCTGACTAGTAAAAACAGGTTTTCTAGCCTTCAAGACAGATTTTTCCCTGTGTAAATAAGTTTGTATTCATATTTATGAATCCATCTCTCCAGTTTAGTGTGCACAGTGAATAAATAAATCCCTTAAATCAGAAGTATCTCCAAGTGACAAAATCATGCCAAACTGAGGGCCAGCCTCTGGACTGATGTCCCCACTAAGGTGGGGAACTCCAAGTTTACCCTGAAACAGCTTGCTAGCTTTCACTT
The DNA here is from genome assembly GCF_000147115.1 of Myotis lucifugus. Taxonomy (NCBI): domain Eukaryota; kingdom Metazoa; phylum Chordata; class Mammalia; order Chiroptera; family Vespertilionidae; genus Myotis; species Myotis lucifugus. Next base: position 3,476,683 of record NW_005871173.1, read on the forward strand.
CACCTTGTTACAGGAGAACTGAAAACCTGGCTAAATATGGAAGCCCAAAACTTGGGCTCCAATGAACTCTTTAGGGACTTGGTTCTCACAGGGTCTGGTGATTCTTAAAGTCAGCTGAACCTACCTTATTTATAATGTGTTTTAAATATTCATTTCTAAATTCAATAACTAGCTTCCATTTGTCACAAAAATAGGATTACTTTACCATAAAACTTACCATGATTTTCTCTTTCATCTAAAACTGTGTGCATACATATATATGACTTCATTTTTTCTCTTTCTACCACTTGAGTATCTAATGTCAAAGACTTCTTCAGGGCCAGAAGTTCATATGTAAGAAATAGCGAACTTCTAAAAAGAAAACAAAAAATTCATCATAAATATATGATCTAAATGTAACACAAGAGTCACTCTTTTATTAAGCTTTAAGTAGTTAACTTAAAAAGATAATAGTTAACTTTTCTTTTTTATTGGAAAACAATATATATGCAATAATGTGCATATACCATATATTTGTATATATGCAAAGTATATGTGTAAAGTATACACGTTTCAGTTTAACAAATAATAATAAATAGCTACATTACCATATCCAGGCAAAAAAACAACAACAGAACGTGAATAACAAGTATCCCAGAAGCCCACAGTGGGTCCCTTCCTGATCCTGACGCACTCTCTCATCTCCATAGCTAATTATTATTCTGACTTCATTATAATAATAGCCTTGTTTTTCTTCATAGTTTACCATCTGCATATGGGTCCTTAAACAGCAGTTTTGTCTGCCTGTGAACTTCACAAGAATGGAATCACACTGTATGTATTCTCTGTTCAGTCCTCTGTGAGGTTCATCCATGTCGCTGCATGTATCCGGTTCATGCATTTATATTTTCCTATGGTTGTGATTCATCACCGTATGAATATACCACAAGTTATTTTCCCATTCTACCAGATGGGCATTTAGGGACTTTGTAGTTTGGGTCTATTACCAACACCATTGCACGTCACACCCAGGTGCACTACACACACGTGTTTGTTCCTGTAGGGTACATATCTAGAAGCAGAATTACAGACTTGCTGACAGCACATTATGATTCCACTTTACTATGTAATGCCAAACTGTGGTTTCAAAGGATTAGTCAATTTGTACTGGATCACCAACATATGAAAGTGTCTCCTCTCCTACGAGTTATACCTAAAGTCAGTTTTTAAATGTCACCTCTGATGTTGTGTATCCCCAAATGAAATTTTTTCCCCTGAATCAGATTGACTTGCACACTCCCTTGATCCAGACACAAAGGCTGCCCTTAGTATAATACTAATTAAAGCGTTCTCCTGAACTTCCTAACCCAGAGCAAAAGCAGGGAAAACAAAATGGCCAGACACTGCTGGCACCAGAGGAAGAGAGCCAAGGCTGAAAAGAGCCCTCTTCTCTCTTGGGGATCTATCTATCTGAGCAGCCAAAAAGAGACAATGTATTCAGCATTTTTATCATGCTTTCCCTGAAAGACAAAAATTTTAACTAAAAATTGTGTGATTAATTTCCATTCTATTCCTGAATATAACTGCGATATAAACAAAGAAACTACTTTACAAAAGAGTACTCATTTACCTTTTGCCTAGAATAAGTCAAAGGGAAAAATCTTCTAAATATGCTTTGCCTGACCTTACGATGTCATAGAGAAATGTATATATTTGGATAAAGTGCCAAATACATCTCCTTTATCATTTTAGCATCAAGAGCTGGTTTTATATTTATAGACTATTGTTAATAAAAAATACTAGAGCAGTATGAGACATGCATCTAACATGTCACTCCCCACCCCCCAAAAAAAAGAATAAAAATACAATTTCCAGAAAGAGAATCACTCCATTCATTAAGCAAGTGCCTCTGAAATAGCACGAGATGGGAGATGTCAATCAATTGCTTTTCTAAATCAGCCTCAATTTCCTTTCATAACAGCTTTATGGTGATTCAGAGGATTTTCCAAACTAATTTTTTTTTAAATATATTTTATTGATTTTTTACAGAGAGGAAGGGAGAGAGATAGAGAGTTAGAAACATCGATGAGAGAGAGAAACATCGATCAGCTGCCTCCTGCACATCTCCTACTGGGGATGTGCCCACAACCCAGGTACATGCCCCTGACTGGAATCGAACCCGGGACCCTTCAGTCCGCAGGCCGACGCTCTATCCACTGAGCCAAACCAGTTTCGGCCCAAACTAATTTTGACTATAGCTGATTTTCACCTTCTTCCCCCACTTTAGAACCTGAGACCAGATGTGGTTTTCGGTGTGTGACAGCTACGTAGTGAGTCCCTGCTCTGTCAGTGTCAGGTGCTTCCCTCGGAGTAACAGTGCCGTGGGCAGGATCCCCATCGTACACTTGGACCAAGAGAAACCAGTACGCAGAAGGTAAAGTAGCTGAGCGATGACACCGACGTGGTAGAGCCAGTGACTAGCCAGGGATGAATCCACCTACTTCCAAGATCTACACCCTTTCACTCCCCCATGCGAACTGTAAACCACTTCCATTGAGATCTCAAATAACAGTATAATGAAGCCAATTAGTATTTCACTGTTGACACTTACCCTAAAATAAGCGATCCAGTAAACTTTATTATGTTTCCTTCAAAGGAAAAAAAAAAAGTCAGTGTGATGAATTTCATTTTAAAAACGACAGGAAATAGGCATATTCAGATAAGAAGTGACTGATATTTTTCCATTAATATAATCAGTTGCTATCAACACCAGGCTTACTATCCCCAGATATAAACTGGGTGCAAAAATATAACCTCATTTCACACTCATTGTCTCCCTCCTCCATCCCCACCCCATCAGCAAGGCCCTAGTCCCCGCTGCTCTGCTGGTGCTGCCAGGCCCAGCGCTCCCACTGAAGGCCATGTCCCGGGAGCTCACTTCCTTTCTGACTCCTTTTAGTTCACATCCCATTAAATAAAGGAATGGGGATAATTCTCCCTTTCACTACTAAGACTCTATTGAGGGATTAAGATTGTCTATTGGGATACGAAAGGACTCTTTCCAAAGTAATTATGTTAAAATTGGTGGTTAATAGCCCCATTTTATTTATTTTTTATTTTTATTTTTTATAGGAGATAGTATCTTTTTTTTATTATTGATTTTTTAGAGAGGAAGGGAGAAGAATAGAGAGTCAGAAACAGCTATGAAAGAGAAACATCGATCAGCTGCCTCCTGCACACTCCCTACTGGGGATGTGCCCGCAACCAAGGTACATGCCCTTGACCAGAATCGAACCCGGGACCCTTCAGTCTGCAGGCCGACGCTCTATCCACTGAGCCAAACCTGTTAGGCTAATAGCCCCATTTTAAATACACATTACATTCTATGAGTTTATTTGGAAACGTTGAAAACACTTTTATTAATATTTTTAAAAACCCTAGTGGAAACACAGATAGTTGCCTATTTAACACATATAAACCCCTTCATCCTTCCTAACACAACCTGATTCCTATCTAAGTCCCAACTCTGCAGCTAGGGATGGCTGTGCAACACAGTGGCAGCCGGTCAGATAGAGACAGAAGTCGACAGGGATCCCTCCCAAATAAAAAGACAAAGCCTCTTAAGGTAGCTTTTGGCCGGCTGCCTTCTTGATGCCCAGGGATTCAGCAATCATCTTGTGACCATGAAGACAATAAAGAAGTGAGAGAGGAAGACAAGGATTGCTAAACTGCAATTCCTGCCCTAAAGTGTCTCAGTCCTGAGTTCCTGTTATGTTAAGAAAAATGAAAACCTTACTACGTAAGCCATGGTAGTCAAGTCTCTGTTACATGCACTGAACACAACTGACATACCAGCCATGATGGTGAGGGGCTGAGGCCCGTCTACAAGAGTCTATGTTACCTAGATGGTTACTGTAGAGGTAGCCCTGTGTTCAGAGCTTCAACACAAGCTGCCAAGAACACATTCTCCTCCCTTCTGAGGGAAAAGGACCTCTCCCCAATCGACTTCCCGCATCAGGCAAGGCAGAGGACATTCCTCCCAAACCTTAGGGCCTAGTGGTCCAGGGTGGGAGAGGACAGTGCCAGGAGGCCTGCAGGGATGAGGTCAGAAGCGCGACACACACTGCTCCTGGCTGTCCAGCTCCTCTGGACAGTTTCATTCCAACATGGCTCCTGGACTTCCTCCCGCCGCCACAGCGTGGGCCCGGGGCAGCCGTTTATTTCCTTCTCCACCGCTGCCACCCATCACTGGGCCTAAAGAAAATTCACTACCCTTGAGTCTGTTCTGCTAGAAATGAGAGAGGAAAAAGTTCCCTTTTCTATTTAAAATTTCCTAGATGAAGAGGATCTTCCCTAAAAACGGATCTATGTGAAGACCAAGAGTAAGCTCTGCGAGAACAGGGACTTTGCGTGATTCAATACAGGCACACCCCGTTTTACTGCACTTCACTTACTGCCGTTTTTACAAATCGAAGGTAAGAGACTCCACCAGCAAATGATTACAACTTGTTGAAGGCTCTGA
>NW_005871173.1:3481418-3484832 GCF_000147115.1 Myotis lucifugus
GGGGGGGAGCTATTAGCCTAGAAAAGACAGACAAATCTCAGATTTATCATGGGTTCAATAAGCTTGTGTGGACTACCCTGGAAACAGGCCGCTGTTCCTATAAGAAAACGTTATTGCTTAAACTGTACTCACTGATATCTCTCCAGTATGTGCTGCTCTTTGGAGGAGGAGTTGAGGTTCCCATTCTTCTACAACAGACGACACAATAAGCAGCCAGGGACATTCTGTGTATTTAGAACAATTATGATAAATTTAGTTTAGCGTCTAATGAAAAACATTTCTTTTAATCATAAGACATGTCACAATCACAATGCATCAGGCATAGGGTTAGATTTTTCAAGACCAGGAAAAAACTTTTTAATTAAAAAAAATATATATTTCTCCCTTAAAAACTTAAAGCTGACTTATTAGAATATTTTACTAGTACTTTGGTTATTTTTCAAACTGTGTCCAATTGTGAACAATGATTAATAAGAAACTGGAAAACACAGGTTATTAATCAGAACATCAATATAGGAATTTGCCCTGGCCGAGTGGGTCATCCCGTGCATCAAAAGTCGTGGGTTTGATTCCTGGTCAGCGTACATACCTAGGTCACGGGTTAGATCCCCAGGTTGCAGAGTGCACAGGAGGCAACCAACTGATGCTTCTCTCTCTCCCGTCCTCTGTCTCTCTCTTAAAAAAATAAAAATAAAAATAAAAAATCAATAATAATGTCAATATAGAAATTTAAAATTTTAATGTCTTTTTAAAAATATATATGCATATACTAGTAAGTAGATATTATTCACTTTTGATGGCTGAAGGCCCTACAGAAATGAAAAGCAACTCTGAAGAAAGGTCTACTTAGGACCCAGGGAAGTATTTAGCTTTTCTCCAGCTCCTTCAAGATGGTCCCCAACACTGTTTAAAATCTTGGACACTTGTTCACTGTTGGCACCCTGTCAAAGGAGAACTGTTGCTCTACCGCTTCACCAACTGAGTAAAGATGATCTAAATATGATGCAATGGTTTCTAGAACAACTCAGTATTCTAGAATCATATCAGATTCTCTTTGGATGAGACCTTTTTTTTTTTCCTTTCTCTTGGATTAATGTGGAAATGGTCCTTTGGTTCAACATATAAAAAATTCCTAGCAGTTTTATAGAGATTACTGGGAAATTATTTGATGTACATGTGTAAGAAATATGTTAGATAGCACAAAATAAAAAGCTTTAAGATTTTTTCTTGTGATTCCAGTACATCAATTGATGATTAAGCAAACTAGTTTAGGCAACAGGTAAACTTGTAGGTGACTGTTTTAAAGGTCTATATTCTAGATCTCAATCCCTTCACTTCCATGGGGACCTTGATTCATCATCTATCCTTCTCAATCTTCACACATTCCTCCCCCTAAATACTGGATGTGCAATGTTCTCTGAAGTATAGGGTGTCCCAAAAAAATGTATACACACACTTTGAATAATCATAAAGGCAGTGTTTATTAAAATACATTTCATTTTCAAAATTGAGCTATCAGCTGTTAAAGTGTATATACATTTTTGGGGACACCAAAAAATATATTTACCAACAGTTCTGCCAATTTCTTTCCTTACTATTGCTTCCTATCTATTACTTCCTTCTGGGTTCAAATCATTCCTGATGAAGGCCTGTGTATAGTCAGCACCTTCAATCTTAGCATATCTGAAAATGCTGTTTCACCTTCTTTCTTAAAACAGCTGATTTAGAACTCTAGATGAACAGGTTTCCTTCAGCACATTAATGATATTTCCACTGATATTTCATCTGATATTTCTCATTGTTCATGGGAAATCTGTGGTAAATTTGTTTCTTTGTAAGCAAAGTAATAGTAATGAGATTAGCCCTAGCCGATTTGGCTCAGTGGATAGCGCGTCAGCCTGCGGACCAAAGGGTCCCAGGTTCGACTGAGTCAAGGGCATGTACCTTGGTTACAGGCTCCTCCCAGGCCCGGGGCCTGGTTGGGAAAATATCCTCGGGTGAGGATTAACCACAAGGGGGGAGGGGGGAACGCATGCTCTGGTCTCTCTTTCTAAAAAAAAAAATTATAAAAAATAGTAATGAGGTTAAGAGTATTCTATGAAAAAGCACACTATCTAGTTTCAAGACAATCTGAATTGTCTTATTATATTATGCTTTAATATCTTGGGACCTTAAGGGCCCAGGAGGTGACTGCCCCTTCAGGGCTAATTCCTAGAGATTGCAAACATGCTTATGAGCACTCTTTTCTATGCAAACTAACCAGCATTTAGTCCATACTCCCAAGCAAGGTCTTTATCTGCCACACAACAAGCCAATATTCCCCCTGCCCTAAATCAACGTGGGGCCAGGTATCTGATAAGTAGGGATCACCCCTAGAGCCCAGACCCTGCCAAAATTATTCCAACTACCCAATCCTAAACTTGTTCAGCTTGCCTATCCTCTCTTGTCCACTTCTTCCTGAGAAACCCATACAAAGGCTCTGGCCCATGGTTTCCCCTCCCTCCCTCCCACCTCCTGACCAACCCTCACGTTTCCCCCTGTGGCTCTGTGTGGAGTGACATGCCCCTCCTCTTGGGGAATTCTAAATAATAAACTTCTTTCAAAGCAGTTGTCTCTGGGTCGGTCATCTTACCATACATGATTAATACAAAATCCTGGATACATTTTAAAACACAACTAGACAAATGATTATGGGCTAGTTAATTAATTTCTCTGCATCTCACTTTCCTCATTTATAAAACGGCAATAAGAATAGGACGCTATAAAGGATTGTTATCAATGTTACATGAGTTAACACAAGTAATGCACACAGAAGAGTGTCTGCTGTAAGTACTCAATAAATGTTATTCATCATCATCATGATTACTATATTCCATCTGGCAATTTAAAGATATTCTCTTTGCTTCTGATGTTCTTAAACTTCTCTACGTTTGGATACGGGTTTGCTTTTATATATCCTGCTCAGGATTTGGTGTGCTCCTTCAATGGTAGAACTTGTATCTTTCTTAAATTCTGCGATATTTTTAATAACTATCACTTAGAACCCCTTTCTGTTTTTCCCTCTGGTATGTATGTTAGACTTTCTTACTCTACCCTCCTATTCTAATCTCAACTTCTATATTGTTTTTTCCTTTTTCTCTCTCTCTAGCATGCACCAAGGATTGTTTCCCTAAACCTATCTTCCAAGTGGCTGTATTTAGCCTCACATTCAATCTACCCAGAGTATTCCAACAACTTTTTCTTGTTTCTAAAATGTCTAATCAGCTCACTTCACACTTGCTTGCTATTTGTTACACGCTGTCCAGTTTTGTCTTGAAGTATAGCAGATTAGAGCAAAAAGCCACGAGTATTCCTTTTCCTGTTTCCGTGTTCGTTGGTAGTGCCCCCCACCCTCCAATACTGACTCTGGACTGG